>NW_024739267.1:0-7687 GCF_018991925.1 Homarus americanus | reverse complement strand
GGAGAGGATGTTTTTGAAGAGTCCAAGTGGTGTAAAATTAAATTAAAGGGAGGGGACTTACTTATCGTCGGGTGTATCTACAGATCCCCAAACTGTCGCCCACTAAATCAAAGGAACTTAAGAACCTTAATAAACAATGCGGCGATGCTCAACCCTAGCCACCTCCTTATCAAGGGGGACTTTAACTATGGCGACATCGACTGGAGAAACAAGTCCACCCCGAATGACTTGGAAAAACCCTGCTACTCTTTTTGTAGAAACTCTGAGAGATAATTTTCTGTTCCAACATGTGAGAGACCCAACACATTACAGAGGGGAGCAAACACCCAAGCCACTTGACCTCATCATAACAAACAAGGAGGGTATGGTGGCCAAACTGGAACAACTTGCCCCAGTTGGCACCAGTCACCATACAGTGTTGTCATTCAGATTTAACTGTTACCTAGTTCAAGATAAGGCCAGGCCAAGGTGCAAATATTACAAGGGAAATTACAATGGGATGAGGGAAGAGATGAGAGGTATCAACTGGCCTGACTTATTAAGGAACAAGAACGCAGACACTACGCTGAATATCATAACTAGTAAAATGACCCATTTGATCGATAAATATATACCCAAGACCAAACCCAGTGCTTCTAAGAATACGAGGGGATCACTACACATGAACCATGCGGCGGTCGACAAAATTAAGAAGAAAACCCAGAAATTCAAGATGTGGGTTGGGTCAAACGATGAGCAAGACAGGAGGATGTATGCAAGAGCCAGAAACCAAGCAAAGATAGAGTGTAGGAGGGCTGAAAAGGAGTTCCAGAGGCTGGTTGCATGCGAGGTCAAGTCAAACCCAAAGGTGTTTTACCGCCATGCAAAATCGAAATTGAAAACGCGAGTAGGAGTATCAGACCTGAGGCTTGAAGATGGTAGTTACGCAGATTCTGACCAGGATAAAGCTGAGGCATTGAACAGCTTCTTTTCACTCAGTGTTCACAAGAGAGGATGCAACTAACCTTCCTGCGTTTGAGGACAGACGGTTCGACACAGCACTGACCCACATTGTGTTCACAGAAGAGGGTATTAGAAATAAAATGTCCAGGCTAAAGGTCCATAAGAGTCCCGGACCTGACATGGTGCATCCTAGAGTATTAAGAGAGCTGAGCAACGAGCATGCAGAGTCCCTAAAGATCCTGTTTTGTAAATGCCTGGATGAACGGGTGGTCCCCAGTGAATGGAAAGTGGCTTATGCGAGTCCTATCTTCAAGAAGGGCGATAGTCACTCCACGAACAACTATAGACCGGTGAGCCTGACCAGCATAATATGTAAAGTACTTGAGAGTATTATCAGAGATGCCGCAATGGAACATCTACTACGAAACAACCTTGTAAAAGATTGCCAACACGGTTTTATGCCGGGGTGCTCTTGCTTAACACAATTGCTCAAGGTATCGGATATTTGGACCCATATTCTGGAACGGGGTGGTAATATCGACAATATTTACCTAGATTTTGCCAAGGCTTTCGACAGTGTACCCCACGAAAGGCTGAAAATCAAACTGGAAGGGTACGGAATTCGGGGAAATGTCCTAGCGTGGATAGAAGACTTTCTACATGACCGCAAGCAGTGTGTGGTGATTAATGGCACGAAATCGTCATCTGTACCTGTAACAAGTGGGATACCACAGTAGGGTGTGTCATACGGAGGTGAATTTTTTTTTTTTTTGAAAAATCGGCCCATGGTATTAATGATGTAGTTCTATGTGCAGAATCATGTGATATCTTCAGATTTGAAAAGTTTTCATTTTTTGCTAGGTAAATTTTAACTTGAAATCTTATAAAAATTCAGTATTCCCACCCTTTTACCAACACCACTAAATAGCTTATTTAAAGTAAAGTAAATGTATCAGGTTAATTTATTAGGATGAAAATGATCCAGAATAGTGAAACGAATGATCTTGACACATTTATTAAATTTATTATTCCTTTAGAAAACAAAATCATCAAATACAAAAACCGGTTTTACTACTACGACCGGGTGTTGCTGCACACCATAGAGAACATGTCTTTCTTGCTTCTGTTTCTACTCATCACCTCCCTGCTGACCACCTGAGCTCGGATGTAGCCTTCCCTCCTCTCCTGGCTGTACACGTGACTGCTGGCCTGGCTCACTTGCTGTACACAACGCTCTATACTCTGGGTGTGCGAGGGCCAGGCAGGGACATGCATGGGGTTGTCCAGGAAAGCTCTGACTTGAACATTGGTGAGGCTGCAGGTAAGAGGGGGCTCACTGTCAGCCTGGATGTTATCCAGATCTATGAGATCAGTGAGGGCCTTGGCACCTAGATTGACTTCAGGAGTCTTCCTGACCCTGAAGGAATCGTCACCAACTGATTCGTCATGCCCAGATCCTCTCATAAGTCTCATATCCAAGATCTTTTTGACTGCCACTCTTCTCTCCTCCTTATCCTTAATGCAGAGCATTGTCTGCAGAACTGCCTCGGGATGAGCATACCAGGAAGATCTCCTCACAGTCTGCTCCACAATCTGAACAACCTTCCTTGGCTGACCTCAGAGCCTGCTGGAAGAGAACATGCTCCTCGGACCTTCGAGAACTATGACTTGACCTTTTGGTGTTGGAACCACTGGCAAGTAGACACTCAATGGCGAATTGGACAATAAGTCTCAGGTTGTGAAGCTGGTTCCTTTCAGTTTATGATGAGCCGCACTCCAAATTCTGCAGAACCTGAGAGCCAAGCAGTAGAGCTGACCTAGAATGTGAGACTGGACCCATCTGCAGGTAAGCAAGTCTATCAGGCATGACCCCAGTTTTGATGGTGGCACTGTAAATCATGTAACCATAGCACTGGCCGGGGTACTCAGGTCACAATGACAGTATGTGCAAGCTCAACGAGTGGAGGGCCAACTGTATTTTTTTCAAAGCTCGGATTTATTTCTACCCAGTGGGCAGAGTCCAGCATCTCAAGCCAAGAGGACCAGACCATCTGTTGCTCTGAAAGAGTCTTGCCATCCAGCTCCTGGATCAGATGTCTGAGTGGCAACTCGTTGGTGTGGAGGTCACAAACAATCCAGACCAGCTTCCTCCCAATCTTCCGCTCTATCCACTGTATGACCCCCCCCTTGCCACCCTGTGTTCGTGTTGATGCTGTCCCCTCCAATGGCCTGCAGGGTCTGGTCTACGTTCCTCTCTCTGAGCCAGTTCACAATGTTATCTGCCACTATCTCAGCTGGTTTCCTGATGTCATCTTTCTCTGGAGTGAAATGCCACAAATACTTCCCTCCTGGTTCACTGCAGCAGGAGTAGTGTTCCTCCTTCACCATGGCAGGGAACAACTTATCAGAATCTCCAACTTTCATGAACACTTTAGTGTCATCCCTTCCATCAAAGAACAAACAATTGATTCCATTTCTCTTATCCCCTTATCAAACTCCTCTTTCTAGGTTACTGACAAAGTTCTCCTGAGCTCTCCCTTACTTTGTTATGATCTATCACCAGGTGAACATCATCAGGTGTTATCAAACCACCGTCAATCCAGGCAGCTGTTGCTATCTCTGCAGTTTCTCTGAGACCAGTGTGGTGTCGCATGCTGGCCAGAGCTATGCTCGGGATATCTTTCCTATTTCGAATCTTATGCCCGGAAGGTTTGGGATCATTATTTTCTGGGTTAGGGACAAAGTCACCATTCTCCTGGTCAGCACTCGGATCAGCCATGGGAAGTCATTAAACTCTGAATCAGCTTGACTCCAATCATCGGCCTTTTTTACCTCACCCTGGGCCTTCTCAAGTCTCTTTTCCTCGGCAACTCTTCTCTCTCTTCTGTCTCTGTGGCAGCCTCCCTGTCTCTTGGACTCCGGAATATCTTTGGCTAGAAATCATGAGAGCCCCATACTGCCAGTCTTCTCTCTGTGCTTTGACAAATGCCAGTTCGATCACAGGAATCTTCAGTTCCCCGCCAGTAAATATACAGGAGATGTGGGCCTCGGATTTACAGTCACGACATCAGATCCAAAACTCAGGACAGAGAACAATTGGGCACCCCTGCAAGTAATTGAGTGTCAAATAACTGGTCCAGTTGCTTGGCAAAGCTGTCCTTAACTGCAAGTTTTCTCTCCCAAGAGAGATATCTCTTGCCTTTTCCCAACTGGCTAGCAGTCTCTCACTAATCTTCTTCTGGACTTGTTATGACTGGAGGCTTGAAACTGGAGCTGCTAGGCCAGAGTGTACTGTGCCAAGACAGCTTTGGTCATATCATCAAGTAAATGTCTTTGTTTGTGTAAGTTCTTTGGTTCTTTTCACTGATTTGCCTGATTAAAACACCGTATCTCAAAGCATCTCTCAATGTAGGCAACTCCGACTTCAGGAGCTCTCTCCCAGACCCAAGATAGTGACTGAGATGGCTGGATCTTTGGTTCCTCGTCCTGACACAAGCAGCCATCGTAAATATTATCAACTTATAAATGCATCAGAATCTGAAACCGAAAAAAATATTGTTAGTTGGGTTGTTAAAGAATGAAGTCAGAAAGCAATGTTCACTATTTAATTGTTATGCACTAATGCAGCTGTACGTTAGATTTTCGATAAATTTCACGCTAAAATTTACCTAGCAAAAGGTTGCAAAATATTGAAACTGAAATTATTTTCTGTTTATACACACTAAAATCTACCAAAAAAGTGATGGGCCATTAGTTTTAGCTGATCTTCCCTCCTATGACACACCCTAATACCACAGGGCAGTGTATTGGGCCTGACGTTGTACACTCCTCCATACAATATCCTTGACCACCGAAGGGTCAAGACGTACCTGGCGCTCCTCTCGGAGCAGCCAAGTCAACTGTTATGTTGGCCCATACCAACTCCCTCCCCTGAACCCTCCTCCCCACCGGAATATCAACAAGTTCACGCCAGAAGTTACTATTTCATTTAGGAAAGAAATGGAACCAGTGTTAAACAGAGGTGAACAGTGGTGAACAGTGCTTAAGTCAGTGAGAACAACTCAACAGTAACAGTGGTACCCAAGTTGACCTTTCACACAGTGAGGTCCCAGGTACCCAGTGATAACGGCCCGACCCAACTACCAGCGATGTGTTAATCCGTCTACGATAGGAAGGCCTGGAACCACACCTCACTCATATAACACCATCTTTGAGGGAATTACTACACCACGTGAGGCCCCTCATAACACCATCTGTGAGGGAATTACTACACCACGTGAGGCCCCTCATAACACCATCTGTGAGGGAATTACTACACCACGTGAGGCCGCTCATAACACCATCTGTGAGGGAATTACTACACCACGTGAGGCCCCTCATAACACCATCTGTGAGGGAATTACGACACCACGTGAGGCCCCTCATAACACCATCTGTGAGGGAATTATTACACCACGTGAGGCCCCTCATAACACCATCTGTGAGGGAATTACTACACCACGTGAGGCCCCTCATAACACCATCTGTGAGGGAACTACTACACCACGTGAGGTCCCTCCTAACACCATCTGGGAGGGAGTTACTACACTACGTTTTTGCTGTTCAACACCTACATTAATCTGTATGTTCCTTTACCTTTCTCTAACGAAGGCTTTTGTTAAACCACCAATGTATGTAATAAGTCATTTATGTCCAATGTATATTTTCAGCCTTCGGGCTGTAGAACTTTTTCAATAAACCGTCAATTATTACACACACACACACACACACACACACACACACACAACAACAACAGAGAGAATACCATTATCATCAGTTTTTACTAAGACAATATATATAAACAAGGTTACATCATTTCAAACATAGGTTGGATGCTCATATGAGCAATAGGGGTTGGGTGTAAACGGGACTGCCCAGTATGGGCCAATAGGCCCGCTGCAGTTTCCTCCATTCTTATGTTCTTATTACTTCCTGTCTCACTCACTGAATAAACAACACAACCAGATAAGTCTTTACAAACATTAAACAACGAAAGTCTTAACCAATGATAAGAAAATACATACTCATATAAACTGAAATAATAAAAAAAAACCTTACTCACCCGCATAACCTAACCTAACCTAACCTAACCTAACCTAACCTAACCTTAAGGATAATCGTCCATCCAGAGTAAAGGTAAAAAGAAAAAACTGATTCCAAACTAACAAACATCACATCATATCACATGTTCCGTTTGATGGATCCTCACGCCACTAGTTACCAAGGACGAACTGATACCACCATGTACAGGAGAGGCACCACCACCAAGAACTCACTGATTGAATATTATTGTGGATCTGCGTCGGCGCCTCCTTCTGCGTAGCTCAATGAATAATCAGATGTCTAAGGGAGGGAGTCTGGTCAAGATATATACAAAAATATACCAAATATACCAAATATATATCTTGATTATTTGTTAGATATACCATAAGACCCACCCCCCTCCCCCCCCCCACACACACACGTATGCCATATATAATCATTGGCTATCATCCAAGTGTCAGTTATGTAAAGATTAAACCTATATCGTCTACCACATCAGTAAATCTAGTCTGTATATGACCACCACTTGGCTATATAGCAGTTATATTAAAGGCAAAGAAAACTACACGGGAACTAGATATAAACTGCTGTGTATTTTAACCCAACCTAACCTAACTTAATATCACAGTAGTATAAATGCGTCTCTGTCAGGTAGGAGCTGTCACCCGTCACCTGTGGTCGGTTTTATGAATATTGAAATAATCTGATATCAAATCGGTAGAGAGAGAGAGAGAGAGAGAGAGAGAGAGAGCAGTGATACAGAAAGAGAAAGACAGAAAGAAAGATTAGAGACAAAGAGAGACAGAGACAGAGAGAGACAGGAACAGGAAGAGACAGACAGATACAGGTAGGGTATATTGGACAACACGAGATCCTGAGAGTGATGGATGTTGCTCTGATATACGAGGGAGGTGGCTGCTCTAGATGTGAGATAAGACTTGGTTGACCCAGTCTGTAGGAGGGGGTGAAGGTGCCGCTGGCTGTGTGTAGTGGGCGACCAAAGTGGACGATGTAGTGGTTGGCTGTGGTGGACTTGTGTAGTGGGTGTGGTGGACGGTGTGGTTGTCGCTGCTTTTGACACTGGATGTGTTGTTTTCCATTGGGCGTCTTTTATCTCTCTCTCTCTCTCTCTCTCTCTCTCTCTCTCTCTCTCTCTCTCTCTCGGTACCGGACCTGAGAGTAGTGTGCAGGAGGAGAGACGGACCTCTAACAAACACCTTTTATCGTCGACGACCTACACGGCTGTTGCTGTGTTCACTACCTGTTGTGCTCACTACCTGTTGTGTTCACTACCTGTTGTGTTCACTACCTGTTGTGTTCACTACCTGTTGTGTTCACTACCTGTTGTATTCACTACCTGTTGTGTTCACTACCTGTTGTGTTCACTACCTGTTGTGTTCACTACCTGGTGTGTTCACTACCTGTTGTGTTCACTACCTGGTGTGTTCACTACCTGGTGTGTTCACTACCTGTTGTGTTCACTACCTGGTGTGTTCACTACCTGTTGTGCTCACTACCTGTTGTGCTCACTACCTGTTGTGCTCACTACCTGTTGTGCTCACTACCTGTTGTGTTCACTACCTGTTGTGCTCACTACCTGTTGTGCTCATTACCTGGTGTGTTCACTACCTGTTGTGTTCACTACCTGTTGTGCTCACTACCT
>NW_024739266.1:0-21388 GCF_018991925.1 Homarus americanus | reverse complement strand
GTTATTGTATTGCTGTACAAAAGGTACTGTAATTAGCCCCTGTGAGACACTGAGCCAGTGTCCTTACTCTCTTCTCTTTCCTCTTCTCTCCCCGCCACACAACCTTCTCCTCATCTTCGTGTTTTTGTATAATCTTATAATCGTATTGTTAACGATTACAGTGAATTTTTAATCGTAATTCTACTTTGAAACGATTTATATCTATGTGATTGTAATACTGTATAATAATTATCTAACATTTTCAAACCTGTTACTATATTGTATCATGTTAATGGACATTTAAATTTTACCACCAATTTGAATAGCATTTCCTTCCTTAAGAGCAGTTAGATAAGATTTAATTAATTTTAGAATATATGAGGATTAGGTTAGGCTAGTCTGGCATGTTAGGTCAGGTCAGGTTGTTGGTTCAGCTTAGGTGCTGGGTCACATTAAGTTTGAATACGTTCAGTTAAAGGATTTTTTTCTGCTAGTATCTTAGCTCAAGAAGCGCCTAAGGTAACACCCGGCCAAGCAAAACAAAACAACTGAACTATCGATGACGCCTCTATCATACCCTCGGGACACGCCTTCCACGCGGCGCCTGAAACGCAATGGAGTCAATTCTTAATGCTAACATAAACACAACACAGTATCCGTAATCCTGTAAATTCAGTAATTCTCCATTGTCCTGATAACGAGGTGGGAACAGACGCTGGGACACAACACAATATGCCTCCCCACAACACACTGAAGGTATTAAAACTCGAAAACTTTGCCACTGGAACAAAGGCAGTTGTGGAGTGTTGCTGTGTGGAGGCATCCACGCCCACGCCACTACACAAAGCTGCCGTATAAACCATGATGCTTCCGGTATTATTTTTCGCAGGTGTCTTGTGCTTCAACACCTCTAAGATCACCTTTATGAGGCTAATGATCTGGATTTATTCATCAATTTATTTATTTATTTTTTTGGTTTTGGGTTAAATTTTGGTCTGATATATATATGAAATATTTTTTTATATTATTTTTTTTTGAGAATTCGTGGTGGTATGGATCTTTTTGGATGCATTTGAAAATACATTTTGTAATTCTTTTTTCCAAACCGATTTTTTTATATTTTAACCTCGCCTGTTGACGATACACCGTGTATTACCGGGGATACACATTGTTTTCCCCCTGCCTACTGCCGTCCCAGCCAGGTGAGTGCGTGTTATCCCTCCGTCCCTGCGTGTATCCTATCCCTACGTCCCTCGTCCTGTGTTATCCCTACGTCCCTCCGTCCCTGCATGTATCCTATCCCTACGTCCGTTCGTCCAGATTAGATAGCGGTGGATGTTAACCAAAATCGCCATGTCGCTGTATCACAACACGTCCCTAGACGAGTTCCATAACCACTCTTCTTCCGCATTAATGACCCGAATTATTGTCACCTGGACATTAATGTGACCCGGGGTGTGGTGTTGATGGTGTAAATTAATACATATGATTATTTACATATATTCATATAGTCAATACGTCCTGTTATAATACTGCCAGAAGTATCCAGCCACACCCCACTACGTCGTGTTATTGGTATATCAGAGCTAATCACAGAGTATCTTAGTCACTTGACGTCTGGGCCTTGGCTGTGTTCCTTACTCTCAGCACAATGGGTCCAGTGTGTACTCAGCACAATGGGTCCAGTTTGTTCTCAGCACAATGGGTCAAGTTTGTTCCTTATTCTCAGCACAATGGGTCAAGTTTGTTCCTTTATTCTCAGCACAATGGGTCCAGTTTGTTCTTTACTCTCAGCACCATGGGTCCAGTTTGTTCTCACTTCTCAGCACCTGGGATCAGCTGGTTTATTCTCATCGCTGTGGGTCCAGTGTGTTCTTACCTCAGCACCAGTAAACTGTTTGTTCCTTTACTATCAGCACCATGGTAACTGTGTGTTCTTACTTCAGCACCATGGGTCAACTGTGTGTCTTTTACTCTCAGCACCATGGGTCAATTGTGTCTTTACTCAGCACCATGGGTCAATTGTGTCTTTACTCTCAGCACCATGGGTCAACTATGTGTTCATTTTACTTTCAGCACCATGGGTCACTGTGTGTTCTTTACTCTCAGCACCATGGGTCAATTGTGTGTTCTTACTCTCAGCACCATGGGTCAACTGTGTGTTCCTTACTCAGCACCATGTCCAGTGTGTTCCTTACCTCAGCACCATGGGTAACTGTGTGTTCCTTACTCAGCACCATGGGTCAACTGTGTTCCTACTCCAGCACCATGGGTCAATCTGTGTTCCTTACTCTCAGCACCATGGGTCAACTGTGTGTTCCTTACTCAGCACCATGGGTCAACTGTGTGTTCCTTTACTCTCAGCACCATGGGTCAACTGTGTGTGTTCCCTTACTCTCACACCATGGTCAACTGTGTTGCCTTCTCTCAGCACCATGTCAACTGTTTCTTACTCTCAGCACCATGGGTCAACTGTGTGTCCTTACCTCAGCACCATGGGTCCAGTGTGTTCTTATTCTCAGCACCATGGCAACTGTGTGTTCCTTTACTCTCAGCACCATGGGTCAACTGTGTGTTCCTTACTCTCAGCACCATGGGTCAACTTGTGTGTTCCTTTACCTCAGCACCATGGGTCCAGTGTGTTCCTTATTCTCAGCACCATGGGTCAATCTGTGTTCTTTCCTCAGACCATGGGTCAACTGCGTGTTCCTTTACTCAGCACCATGGGTCAACTGTGTGTTCTCATTTCAGCACCATGGGTCCAGTGTGTTCCTTTACTCAGCTCCATGGGTCAACTGCGTGTGACTATACATTCTATTTTATCAACTTTAGTTTTAACATTATCGACACTATTGTACATTGTGACCGGGTGGCGGGAGCAGCACCCAACAGATCTAGAGGTTTTACAGGCAACTGTTCCACCAGCACCGCTCTCACATACTGCAGCTCTCAGATACACAAGTGTGGGTTTGCTGTGGGTGTCACCATAACACTTACAGATGCCATCACACATCATCACATCTTTAGAAATCATTATAGTGTAGGGTGGTGGTGGTGGTGGTCCTGGTGGTGGTGGTAGTCCTGGTGGTAGTGGTAGTCCTGGTGGTAGTGGTAGTCCTGGTGGTGGTGGTAGTCCTGGTGATAGTGGTAGTCCATGGTGGTGTAGTCCTGGTGGTGATGGTAGTCCTGGTGGTGGTGGTAGTCCTGGGTAGTGGTAGTCCTGGTGGTGGTGGACCTGTGGTGGTGGTAGTCCTGGGTGGTGGTAATCCGGTGGTGGTAGTCCTGGTGGTGGTGGTAGTCCTGTGTAGTCCTGGTGGTGGTGGTAGTCCTGGTGGTGTGGTAGTCCTGGTGGTGATGGTAGTCCTGGTGGTGATGGTAGTCCTGGTGGTGGTGGTAGTCCTGGTGGTGGTGGTAGTCCTGTAGTGGTAGTCCTGGTGGTGGATGGTAGTCCTGGTGGTGGTAGTCCTGGTGGTGATGGTAGTCCTGGTGGTGATGGTAGTCCTGGTGGTGGTGGTAGTCCTGGTGGTGATAGTCCTGGTGGTGGTCCTGGTGGTGGTGGTAGTCCTGGTGGTGGTGGTAGTCCTGGTGGTGATGGTGGTAGTCCTGGTGGTGGTGGTAGTCCTGGTGGTGATGATAGTCCTGGTGGTGGTAGTCCTGGTGGTGATGGTAGTCCTGGTGGTGGTAGTCCTGGTGGTGATGGTAGTCCTGGTGGTGGTGGTAGTCCTGGTGGTGGTGGTAGTCCTGGTGGTGGTGGTAGTCCTGGTGGTGGTAGTCCTGGTGGTGGTGATGGTGGTAGTCCTGGTGGTGGTGGTAGTCCTGGTGGTGGTGATGGTGGTGGTAGTCCTGGTGGTGGTGGTGGTCCTGGTGGTGGTGTGGTGGTGGTAGTCCTGGTGGTGGTGGTAGTCCTGGTGGTAGTGGTAGTCCTGGTGGTGGTGGTAGTCCTGGGGTATGGTAGTCCTGGTGGTGGTGGTAGTCCCGGTGGTGATGGTAGTCCTGTGGGTCCTGGTGGTGGTAGTGGTAGTCCTGGTGGTAGTGGTAGTCCTGGTGGTGGTGGTAGTCCTGGTGGTGGTGGTGGTAGTCCTGGTGGTGGAATTTGCCACAATTAGTCATGACCTTGTCGAGGTGTTAACGAGAGTCAGTGTACACGTTTAGTTGACAATATATGGGTAAATAATGTAACGGGGTGAATATATTATAGCGGTTTGTGGTGTGTGTGTGTGTGTGTGTGTCTGTGTGTGTGTGTGTGTGTGTGTGTGTGTGTGTGTGTGTGTGTGTGTGTGTGTATGGTATTAATTTATATTCATTGTTTATTATTCTTTAACTCATTATCGTTGACTTTTATTCTTTATGTTATGTATATTATTTGTTTTTATTAATTTGTTAATGTTTTTGTTATTATTGGTGTGTGTGTGTGTGTGTGTGTGTGTGTGTGTGTGTGTCAAAGGATTGTTTAATCTAAGTAGGTATATCAGGTGTGTGTGTTTATATGTAAGTATATATCATATGTTGTAGGTATACCTGTGTGTGTATATCCATGTACTGTAGGTGTAGTTCGCCCCAGTACACCGGTCCAGTTGTACCTGGATCTAACGGGGATTCTCTACACGAAAATATACTCATATACAGAACTGGTAAACACTGGTGAACATGACTACTTCCCCACCTCCTCGTTCCCTCCGACCTGCCTCCTTCACCGTCCTGCCTCCCCTTCCCACTCACCTCCACCCTGCCCTCACCCACCCTGTTCGCCCTGCACCCCCTCCCTTGCCCCATCCTTGCTCCCTCTCTTTCAGGTGTTTATTTTAATTTTGTATTTTTTTTATTTTCTAGGTCTTTTTTGTTTTGCCTCTCTCTCTCTCTCTCTCTCAATAGATACACAAACCCCACCTAACCTAACCTAACCTAACCTAACTCTAACCTAACCTTCACCCCCTTTGACCTGGATATATAATTACTCGCTCTAAAAAAAAAAAAAAAAAATCCCATAACTGATTTACGAACTTTCCCAAAGGAGGAGTCCTTGTCCAAAACATGCACACAAGCAAACAAACAAGCAAGAAAGAAAAACAAAACAAACAAACACGTATTAATTATAACTCTGGTTTACTATGTAGCCAAAGAAATGCCTTACTTGTTTCCATGTAAAAAAATAATAATAATAATTTAGAAGATCTGTGATTTATAATACATTACAAAAATAAATGTGTGATATTCTAAAATTACGATTATTTATTAGTTATTTTTAAGATAAACTGAGATGAGATTTTATTATTATTATTATTATTATTATTATTATTATTATTATTATTATTACTTTTATATGATTATTTATTAAGTTTTCTGGAGTAAACATGACCAAGGTCGAAATCTCGTTAGGAAGTCTCAAGGGAGGGAGGAGGAGGGAGGGGGGGGTTGAGGAGGAGAGAGGACGGGGAGAGAGAGAGGGCTGGAGGAGGGGACCCCTGTCTCTCTCTCTCTCTTCGGTTGAGGAGGGGAGGGAGGGGTTGCCGTCTTCTGAGCCCGGTGACCCTTTGTGACGTCATCATTATCCCCCTCCCTCTCTTCTCCCTCGTCTCCTCTCATCACCCTGCATTTCCTTTCACCTACTCTACCTCCTCCCTCCCTCATCACCCTGGCGCAGGTCGTCCATAGGGAAGGTTTGTGTTATTGTAAGATTGATGAGGAAAATGACAAAAAAACCAAGATACAGGTAAAACATTGCTTTTCATTCTGTAAGTGTCCTTGAGTTTAAAAGGTTCATGTATCGTATGTGTCCTAGAAATATTTTTCCTTTGCATGTCCTGGAAAAAGAGTCCTGCAAAATGGACGTCTTCTTGACAATCAGTGAACTCTATCTGTGTCCTTAAAAATAATTAACGTCTTGTCCTTGAAACAAAATATATATGTGGTGTAACCCATGAGCTGCCAGTGTCTTTAAAGGAAAGTGTCATTGACTGTCCAACATATCCTGTAAGTGTTCGTAAAGTAAAGTGACATTAATATGACACACAACGTGGACAAATTAACATCAACACACACACACACACACATACACGAGATAATTTTGTGACACGGAACACAATATTACGGTTCAATGCGATAATTTGATAAAGCTTAGACGGATTTCTGATGTGTAAATTTTTATAATACCAACTCATTTTTCGAGTTATCCTCCGCGAAAGTTGTGTTGTAGAAAGAAATGTAGATGATCGAATCTCTCAGGACGGAGGTGTCTAGTCACTCCTTTGCCGACCTGACTGGTCGATGTTACCCAAAGAGAGAGAGAGAGAGAGAGAGAGAGAGAGAGAGAGAGAGAGAGAGAGAGACTTAAATATACCACAGTCAGAAATCACCAGTAAAAGTACCGCCCACGTTTCACTGACTCTCAGCCTCAGCGAGGATGAGACGGCAAACATTCAGCAGCGATATCTCCGAAGTGTATAAACAAACGGATAACGATTATTGAAGTCTGAAATAGCATTTGAATCCCTGGATGAGCTTATCAGTTCCCTTAACCCAGGAAATGAACCGGGTAATGGGGAAATTGGAGACGTATTGTTTGTTCTTAGTGAATCTGTCATATTCATAGATTCAGATCGCGCAGTGTGGAGTTGAATACTGAATGTCATCAGGTGAATACTGTACTACAAATGAATGCGGAGATTGACCTGGAGAAATGTGTTAGATGGTAGTAGCAAAATAATTAGTGTTGTCACCGTATGTCCGTCTCCTGTTGTAAACATTTAGCGGCGTCTTTGATCTGGAAAATAGAGACGCATCTCTATTATGTAATAATACTAAACAGGAATGAAAGGTCGAGGAGAAAATAATTGAGAAGCCAAATAGGAGAATATTTTAGTTGTGCGGGCGTCACATGATGACGACACTTTAATAACACATCATGTTGCTCGCTAGAAATCAGTCACATAAACTAAAAGTTACTTTTACGTCAAAATATTGCTATTTAATGATTTTTCATTTTTTTAAATTTAATTTTGTCAAACAAGCAGGAAATACATATGATTAGATACTAATGATACACCCACGTGAGGGCTACAGTAAGGTTACACCTGGTGACACAATTTTCATTAAATGTTTTCCTAATGTCACTGACTGACATAACGTGATCCCCTCAACTGGCTTTGTTATCATGGGTCTTCTTATTTTTTTATCTATTATCTTATTGTGATATAAATATATGGATAAAGTATTACAAGTCACCAAGGAAAGGACCATTGTCCGTGAAGCAGGTGTGTGTTGTACTGTACACTCAAATACTGTACGTGCACATCTAGCAGCTGTAATGTACTACTCTTACACTTGGGTATAGTAATAATACATACTATTAATATAAGACATAAGAGGAAAACTGATTTCATTATTAGAAATATCTCAGCAAAGGTTCGGTGATAGAGGGTGTTAGCCTCACAAACCTCAGGACACAGGTCCCTCAAGTCACGTAGCTTATTATAAACACCTTCTGAGGTCCTTATGATAATGGTAATAATACGACCATCCAAACTATTAGGTACTAAATAAAAGTTAGGTCCTTACCATAGTATCAGGCGAACTGGAAGCATCAGTAACAAGGAACACTCTGGTTGATGGAAGGTCATGATGCTGATCTATGAGGTGATCCATCTTGGTATAGGAAACTGAGGTTAATATAGACAGAATAATATAGAACAACACCAATATTGACACGGCTGAGCCTCTTTGGTAGCTGTCTTGAAGATATTTTTTAGTGTAAAGTTATTTGTTGTGTGAGTGTGAGCTTATAACACCTGACGAGGACAACTGCGGAAAAATTTACTCATTATTGACCTAAGGTTTCAAGTCTGGTATTAACATAGCTTTTCAAGCCAAAAAATCATGAAACGCGAAGCACTTTTGGAAATTATAATTAAAACTTAAGAATTCTGTCATTGCGCTTCACATCACCAGAATGACTACCGTGAGCAGACGTAAACACGGAACCTAGAGCTAAGAAATGCTCGAGTATTTTATAATGTCAGCTTCCAGTCGTTATACTGTAATAAAAATTGCCTCAAATGACAATATGTCAAGCGGTATATAAATCATAAGAACTAGTTCATTAGTTTTCAAAACATAGAAGTTCTGGAGAAATTCGATGTCTGGCAACACGGCATCCTGTAAAGATTTGCTTTATACACTTGTTGATTTGTTTTACCCACTTACCGGCCAATTTTATCAAGTTAATATTAGAGTCAACGGGGTGTCTGGACGCGAACCTCTATGACGTCACGCGTAAGGAGACTGAACATGACGGTTTTTTAAATATGCTTAAAATATTATTGTATTCTCCCAACACTAACGATAACTGACATATAGAGGTGTAAAAGTGAAGTACCAGAGGCTGGGTGGAGATTACGCACTGCACCATCACATCTGCTGCACCATAACACAGTCTTTCCATACACACCAACAGTTTAATTATATCACGGTGGATATAAGGACGACCATCATGCCAAGGGGGGAGGAAGGTTAGGAGGATATATTTTATAATTCACTCACCAAAACTTAGGTAAAAGTGAAATTAAAGGGATAGAAGTTAATGCCTTGAGACTGTTGTTCATCTAGCACACTAGATGTATTTATTTTGTAATAGATGTCGATAAGTGAGTTTACATAGTGAGCAGAGGTGAGAGAGAAATATCACCACTGTCATATTAAATACATAGATTAAATCAAATATATATACATCAATATATACAGTATATATATTTATATATATATATGACTGATTATATTGTTTTAATATAAAACACATTAGGTTGGCTGAAAGCTCGCAATTTAATACGAGCGAAAAAAAATTGTGCGGCTTCTCTACTCACGAATTGAGACTGACAACTGATCATATATTTATAAGGCGGTTGGTGGATAATATAGCTTTCATTATATATTCCTGCATAATGTATGTCACCCCAGGTAGGTATCGTGTTATGTGGAGTTATCTCTTAAGAACCATGGCGAGTCTATACTGAGGATGAGCAGTTAATATTTGTTATGATGATAATAATAATAATAATAATAATAATAATAATAATAATAATAATAATAATAATAATAATACTTTTTTTTTTTCTCCATTGTTTCCAGCCTCCCCAATAGCACACCTTCGCCGCCATTTATTTACCTTAATATTAAATATCCTAATACACGAGAGTAGCTATCCTAGATAATATTAAAGATAACTATTCGTAATATAAATAACAATTACATAATCATAGGGACACAAGGTAATAATAATAATATAATTAACCAACAGAGTGATTATGACTCAGAGTGTATTGTGTCAGGTGAGTGGGGTGTGGGGCAGGAGGTGTAGTGGTGGTGTTGGTGAGTGTGTAGTGTGTTGGTGGGAGGGGTGTAGGAAGCAGAATGGGGTGTGGTGTGGGAAGCAGGAGTGGGGTAGGGTAAGTAGGAGTGGGGTGTAGTGGCAGGAGGGGTGTAGTGGGCAGGAGGGTGTAGTGGTGTGTTGGGTGAGGGGTATAGTGGTGGCAGAGGAGGGGTGTAGTGGTGGTGGGTGGAGGGGTGTGTGGTGGTGTTGGAGGGGGGTGTAGTGGTGGTGTTGGTGGGAGGGGGTGTAGTGGTGGTAGCAGAGGGTGGTGGAGTTAGAGTGGGGTGTAGTGGTGGTGTTGGTGAGCGGTGTACTGGGTTTGTGGGAGGGGTGTAGTGTGGTGGTGTTGGTGAGTGTGGTGTAGTGGAGGGTGTTAATGAGTGGGGTGTAGTGGAGGGTGTTAATGAATGGGGTGTAGTGGAGGTTATTAATAAGTGGGGGTAGTGGAGGTACTAATGAGTGGGGTGTAGGAGGGTGTTAATGAGTGGGTGTGGAGGGTTAATGAGTGGGGTGTAATGGAGGTAGAATGGAGGTGGTTGGAGGGTGTTAATGAGTGGGGTGTAGTGGTGTGAACTACCAGGTGGTTGAGAACTGAAGGGTAAGTGATGAAGATGAGGGAGAGGGGAGAGGATGGGAGGGTGAGGTAGGGAGGGAAGGGAAGGGTAGGGAAGGAAGGGAGAGGGAGTGGAGAGTATGGGAGGATGGAAGAGAGAGAGAGGGGTGAGGGGTGAGGAAAGGGGGGAATTCACAGAGGGGAGTGGTAAGAGAAAGGGAGAGGGAGAGGATGGCCTTTAGTGATAGGGATTGTAAAGTGAGAGGAAGTGTTATACGACACACACACACACACACACACACACACACACACACACACACACACACACACACACACACACACACACACACACACACACTAAAACATGTTGGTTAGTGCTCTCTCTCTCTCTCTCTCTCTCTTTCGGCTGAACCTATAGTCTCCAGTGTTTCGTTTGAATCTCTTCTGGTAACTGGTGGAGTAGGCATCTTTACCTCCTGGCTTTAAGCTGAAGATCTAAAATTAATCAAAATGGCATCAAACCAACACTGAGACCAAAGTTTATCATTGAGCAAGTCTCCCTAATAGGTAGGAATCTCAAATGCTCGTCACGTTAAGTTTTCCTCGTAACTAGATTTGTAAGGATGCGTCTAAGTGTTGCTGAATTATAGCTGCAGCACTAAAAAAGCTTCTTAAAGTTAGCACTTTAATGAGAGTTTTTCCTGCGTAGATACGTTTTCTTGACAACAAAAATAATTTACGTAAGATAATATAATATTTATGAATTCGAACACCAGGGGCCGAACAATATATATATATGTTCGGGTGTGGAATTAAATTAGTACAAGTCACATTACTGGTACTTCAGACAGCATGTTGTGCCTTAATACACACAAGACCGGAAAACGTAATGGTCGTTACCCGCTTTATTACCATCTCTCATATGTAACATGAAATGCCAAGGTCAGGTCGTCAGCTGGTATATGTTGAGAGGCAGCGTCTCTATCTCCCCGGCAGTGATTCATCATGCGCCAACACAATGGAGGACTGACACACATCTGTCTCACGGTTCAGAAATATGTGAAGTGCGCTGAGATGATATGACGCGGCTGTACTGTTAACTAAGTCATGCCACTGTACTAAAGATCTGTGTTTTAGTGAAACTAGTGCGGTGTATATGGGCAGAGGTTGTGTTTGCAGACAAAGAAACATGAACCTCGATGGTGTAGTACAGTGGGTACCTCACACACACACACACACACACACACACACACACACACACACACACACACACACACACTACTACTACTTTGTGTCTCTCGGAATGGTATGACGATCATCCAGCTATGGTAAATGATATGAGTTATCAAGTATGTCACCTAGGTTAGTGAGTTCTGAGGTGACTAAAGAGTCCGAACGGGACTGCTGGTGTCGCCATTCGATTTTGCATGTGGGAGGCTCCTACTCTAGGAGGTCATTTGACATGCTGGTGCTAATTTGCCTCGGTTTTGCAGTCGGGCTAACTGCTTTCGTCTGCTGGTGTAGTCGTTGGGCTTGTTGGGCTCCAAGCATGTCTGCTGATGCGGGACCGCTGTTTTTTCGTTCGGGGTTTCCCGCAGCTTTTATACCAGGTTAATCCACAGTCAGCGGGCGGCGGTGGTTGGTAGGCGCCAGTGGGCTATGCGCCGTCCTCCTTGGGCCTGCTCCGAATTAGCCTGGGCCCCAAGGCACCCAGTTACCGTGTGTTGCCACGAGGAGGGCAGGAGTCTTGATGGTGAAGGCTGTGTACTGGCGAGGCATGCAAGGTGCCCTGTTGAACGAGCCAGCAGCTGAAAAAGCAGTGTTTGCCTTAACATATAAAGTGTTTCCTACCATGTACACAATGAAATACACACACACACACACACACACACACACACACACACACACACACACACACACACACACACAAATATGCATTCACACAAAATATACACTCACACATATATACATGCACGCACAAACACACACAGACAAAATACATACACACACAAACATACATACACACACACAAACACACAGACAAAAAATACATACACACACAAACATACATACACACACACAAACACACACAGATAAACATACACACACACATATACATGCACGCACAAACGCAGACACACACTTCGGATGTTGGAGGAATAAAAACAACAAAACTAACTTGAACATCATTACAGGTTGAAAAGTGAGGTTAAACTCTTTACAGGTGATTATAATGAGGAAAAACACAAACTTCTGTAAATGTCACAAGTTGGTTGCGACCCATGGAACAGCATAATACAGCATATACACATCATTCTGACATTACGAACAAAATGCTGGCATCATCGGTCACCTCTAACTGCCTCATTACCCTAATTGCTGGTTAATTACAATCAGGAGTCTTAATGTTGTCCTGTAATTGGAATGTTATTAAATTACAGTGTTACCATTATTTTTCCTGCAGGTGTTTATGGAAGGTTAAACAGATGGGAACACAAGGGGAGGTGATGGGGTTGAGTTTATTACCTTCTTTGTGATGTTGTTTAATGCTCTCTCAGTTGTTGGTCTAATGGGCCCCAGTGTAACCGAGCCATTGGGATCAGAGAGCTTTTCGTCTAGTGGTTATTAAGACCACTAACCCATCAAGAACAGGCCCTAATTGGTGGTTATGTTGGGGCCTATTAAGACTGAGTTAACTTTAACAGGGCCCATTTGACGTATCGGAAATACATGCAGTAAACACTAAGACTATTACTGTGCTTCTCTACCCGTTTATAAAGCTTTCCTTTGTGCAATCAGATAAATTATGTCACCTTTCAATGATGAAACGAAAGTTCAACAAAGCTACGGCTTAAATGTTAATTTCCTTTTAAATGACATCAGAGGCCACCATTTATGAACCCCAACTTCAATCTTCTCAGGGTTTGGGGTAAATCCTCTCTCTCTCTCTCTCTCTCTCTCTTTTCGTCCCTAAAGTTCATCTGCGGGTGGTGGCTCTCTCCTCCACCCACTCGTCTTCGACCTGCTGTTCTCCTTATCCACCCACTTGCTCCACCACCAGCCCCTCCTTCTCCTCTTACCACCTTCTTCTCTTCCACCCCCTCTCCTCCTCCCGCCCTTCCCTCCTCCTCCTCTTCCCTCCTCCTCCCTCTTCCCTCTTCTTCCTTCACAAACTACTCAATAGATAAACAAACTTGAAGCTGATACTGAAACTCCTCACGTATTTTTTTCCTTCGGGCTGGGTGCAGGAGAACCCACCTGCACACCTACCCACCTGTCTGTCTGATCTAAGAAACATCGGCACAGAGGCGTTGGTAGAGCTCTGAGAACTAGACCACTCAACACCGGCACAGAGGCGTTGGTAGAGCTCTGAGACTAGACTACTCAACACCAGCACAGAGGCGTTGGTAGAGCTCTGAGATTAGACTACTCAACACCGGCACAGAGGCGTTGGTAGAGCTCTGAGACTAGACCACTCCAACACCGGCACATAGGCGTTGGTAGAGCTCTGAGACTAGACTACTCAACACTGGCACAGGCGTTGGTAGAGCCTGAGACTAGACTACTCAACACCAGCACAGAGGCGTTGGTGGAACTCTGAGACTAGACTACTCAACACCAGCACAGAGGCGTTGGTAGAGCTCTGAGACTAGACTACTCAACACCAGCACAGAGGCGTTGGTAGAGCTCTGAGACTAGACTACTCAACACCAGCACAGAGAGGTTGGTAGAGCTCTGAGACTAGACTACTCAACACCAGTACAGAGGGTGCGGTAGAGCTCTCTGAGACTAGACTACTCAACACCGGCACAGAGGCGTTGGTAGAGCTCTGAGACTGACTACTCAACACCAGCACATAGGCGTTGGTAGAGCTCTGAGACTAGGCTACTCAACACCGGCACAGAGGCGTTGGTAGAGCTCTGAGACTAGACTACTCAACACCAGCACAGAGGCGTTGGTAGAGCTCTGAGACTAGGCTACTCAACACCGGCACAGAGGCTGGTAGAGCTCTGAGACTAGACTACTCAACACCAGCACAGGCGTTGGTAGAGCTCTAAGACTAGACTACTCAACACCGGCACAGAGGCGTTGGAGAGCTCTGAGACTAGACTACTCAACACCGGCACAGAGGCGTTGGTAGAGCTCTGAGATCAGGACCACTAACACCGGCACAGAGGCGTTGGTAGAGCTCTGAGACTAGACTACTCAACACCGGCACAGAGGCGTTGGTAGAGCTCTGAGACTAGACTACTGTAATAGATATGGTTTTCTTAATGCGGTGATAACGGAAAGAAATCAACGTATATACAGGTAGATGTCAAGGAGAGCAGAGTTGAAGCCATGATGGAAGTGTACTGGTCGTGATGGAAGTGACAGTGGCCATGATGGAAGTGACAGTGACCAAAATGGAAGTGACAGTGATCATGATGGAGGTGAGTGGCCGTGATGGAAGTGACAGTGACCAAAATGGAAGTGACAGTGATCATGATGGAAGTGACAGTGGCCGTGATGGAAGTGACAATGACCGTCATGGAAGTGACAGTGATCATGATGGAAGTGATTGTCGTGATGGAAGTGACAGTGAACATGATGTAAGTGACAGTGGCCGTGTTGGAAGTGACAATGACCGTCATGGAAGTGACAGTGGCCGTGATGGAAGTGATTGGTCGTGATGGAAGTGACAGTGAACATGATGGAAGTGACAGTCGCCGTGTTGGAAGTGACAGTAACAATGATGGAATTGACAGTGATCATGATGTAAGTGACAGTGGCCGTGATGGAAGTGACAGTGACAGTGATGTAAGTGACAGTGACAGTGGCCGTGATGGAAGACAGTGTCACGTATGGAGGTACAGTGGTACGAAGTGAGAGTGACAGTGGCGATGTAAGTGACAGTGATCATGATGTAAGTGACAGTGACAGTGATGAAAGTGACAGTGACAGTGATGAAAGTGACAGTGACAGTGGCCGTGATGGAAGTGACAGTGACAGTGATGCAAGTGACGACAGTGGCCGTGATGGAAGTGACAGTGACAGTGATGAAAGTGACAGTGACAGTGGCGTGATGGAAGTGACAGTGGCCGTGATGGAAGTGACAGTGACAGTGGCCGTGATGGAAGTGACAGTGACAGTGATGTAAGTGACAGTGACAGTGGCCGTGATGGAAGTGACAGTGATCATGATGGAAGTGACAGTGACAGGCCGTGATGGAAGTGACAGTGACAGTGGCCGTGATGGAAGTGACAGTGACAGTGGCCGTGATGGAAGTGACAGTGACAGTGATGGAAGTGACAGACAGTGGCCGTGATGGAAGTGACAGTGACAGTGATGTAAGTGACAGTGACAGTGGCCGTGATGGAAGTGACAGTGACAGTGATGGAAGTGACAGTGACAGTGGCCGTGATGGATGACAGTGACAGTGATGGCATAGGCGTGATGGAAGTGACAGTGATCATGATGGAAGGATTGTCGTGATGTAAGTGACAGTGACAGTGATGTAAGCACAGTGTTGAAGTGACAGTGACAGTGATGTAAGTGACAGGACCATGATGCTAGTGACGGTGACAGTGATGTATGGCAGTGACAGTGATGTAAGTGACAGTGACAGTGATGTAAGTGACAGTGACCGTGATGTAAGTGACAGTGACCATGATGCTAGTGACAGTGACAGTGATGTGGCAGTGACAGTGATGTAAGTGACAGTGACAGTGATGTAAGTGACAGTGACAGTGATGTATGACAGTGACTGATGTGAACAGTGACAGTGATGTGGTGACAGTGACCATGATGCTAGTGACAGTGACAGTGATGTAAGTGGCAGTGACAGTGATGTGTGACAGTGACAGTGATGTAAGTGACAGTGACAGTGATGTAAGTGACAGTGACCGTGATGTAGATGGAAGTGACCATGATGCTAGTGACGGTGACAGTGATGTAAGTGGCAGTGACAGTGATGTAAGTGACGGTGACGAGTGATGTAAGTGACAGTGACAGTGATGTAAGTGACGGTGACAGTGATGTAAGTGGCAGTGACAGGATAAATAGAGACGGTGAAAGTGATGTAAGTGACAGTGACGGTGATAAGTGATGACAGACCGTGATGTAAGTGATGTGACAGTGATGGAAGTGACGGTGACAGTGATGTAAGTGACGGTGACAGTGATGTAAGTGACAGTGACAGTGATGTAAGTGGCAGTGACAGTGATGTAAGTGACAGTGACAGTGATGACAGTGACAGTGATGAAGTGACAGTGACCGTGATGTAAGTGACAGTGACAGTGATGTAAGTGACGGTGACCATGATAGTGACAGTGACAGTGATGTAAGTGGCAGTGACAGTGATGTAAGTGACAGTGACAGTGATGTAAGTGACAGTGACAGTGATGCAGTGACAGTGACCGTGATGTAAGTGACAGTGACCATGATGCTAGGACAGTGATGTGATGTAAGGCAGTGACAGTGATAAGTGACAGTGACAGTGATGGTAGTGACAGTGACAGTGATAAGACAGTGACAGTGATGTGTGGCGTGACAGTGATGTAAGTGACAGTGACAGTGATGTAAGTGACAGTGACAGTGATGTAAGTGACAGTGACTGATGTAAGTGACGGTGACAGTGATGGAAGTGCAGTGACAGTGATGTAAGTGACAGTGACAGTGATGTAAGTGGCAGACAGGATGTAAGTGAGAGTGACAGTGATGTAAGTGGCAGTGACAGTGATGTAAGTGACAGTGACAGTGATGTAAGTGACAGTGACCGTGATGTAAGTGACAGTGACAGTGATGGAAGTGACAGTGACAGGGATGTAAGTGACAGTGACAGTGATGTAAGTGACAGTGAAGTAAGTGACAGTGTCAGTGGCCGTAATGGAAATAAAAGCGACATTGATGCAATTAAGTTTCACCGTGACTGAAATAACACTGACCGTACTAAAGCAAGAGAGAGAGAGAGAGAGAGAGAGAGAGAGAGAGAGAGAGCAACACTCGGCATTGTCTGTTTACTTTACTCTGGTCGTTTGGTTCAGTGTTGACACAATTCATTTTTTCTAAGCCTTATCCTTTTATGGGATCCATCACTCGACAGACACCCCCTTCCCCTCAATCACCCCCTATTCTTCCCCCTCACACTCCCTTTCCTTCCCTTTACCCTCCCTTCGCTCGGCCAACCCCCTTCCCCTCACCTTCCCTCAATCACCCTCATCCTTCCTCCCTTCAATCACCATCTTCACCTCAATCACCTTCTTCCCCTCACACCCCTTCCTCTCATCCTCCTTCCCCCAATCACCCCCTTCCCTGTCCCTGAATCACCCCCTTCCTCTCACCCCTGTTCCCCACACCCTCCCTCCCCCACACCTCCCTCCCTCACACCTCCCCCTCCCTCCTCTCATAATGACACCACGTTGCTTACAGGTGCTGGTAATTACCCAGCTGAATCATAGCCTTCTGACTCCACCATTTGACGTGCACCAAAACACTAGTTCAAATATATGGCTTTAAGTTTTGTTAATTATCTCACTGTGTATATATGTGTACTATTATCTCAAAACACACACACACACACACACACACACACACACACACACACACACACACACACACACACACACACACACACACACACACACACACACACACACACACACACACCTACCTCAAATAATTCCCAGTGTATATTAAACTATTCTTGTCCCCTGTGTGTGTGTGAGCGTGTGTGTGTGTGTGTGTGTGTTGTAATCCGACTTGATTTCCTGCAGCTGGGTATCTCTTGCCCATTATCGGACTCTGCCTTAGTCCGAGATTACGGTCTACTGTACGAAGGCAAAACAATTCAAGCGTTTTGGGGCGAGATTAAAGTGTGTTGGGACGAGATTAAAGTGTGTTGGGACGAGATTAAAGTGTGTTGGGACGAGATTAAAGTGTGTTGGGACGAGATTAAAGTGTGTTGGGGCGAGATTAAAGTGTGTTGGGGGCGAGATTAAAGTGTGTTGGGACGAGATTCAAGCGTGTTAGGGCGAGATTAAAGTGTGTTAGGGCGAGATTAAAGTGTGTTGGGACGAGATTCAAGCGTTTTCCCGAAGCAAGAAGGGATGACAAGTGTCCCACAATACCTGCATAATAAATTGTGAACCTTCAGAACTCCTCACCATTTTCCCCTAATCGCATTATGTAACGCAATTACTTGAGGGAAATTCAATAAAATATAGCGCACTGTTTCTACCGATGTAGGCTTCTCGATATATGAGTGGCGCTTATTGGCTAAAACTGGTGAAGTTAAAGTAACCATCAGGTCCTTGTGATTACCCCTAACTGTTTATAGTGTGGCTGGGAGCGAGATGAACCTCTGCCTCTACTTCCACACGTGTTAAGAGACGCTGTTTGGTGATGTACCGTCAACCAAAGATGCATCGGCCCCACCCTAGCTCTTGTACTCATCATTTTACCTGTATGTAATTAGGATGGTGATTGGTGGATCTACTTTTGGCTGTATCAGGATAAATATCAAACAATCCTAAGGTAGATATTTTATAATAATAAACTATTCATCGTTATTTAAGACCGTGGGAAGTTTCCAAATATTCGTAT
This sequence comes from Homarus americanus, assembly GCF_018991925.1. Classification (NCBI taxonomy): domain Eukaryota; kingdom Metazoa; phylum Arthropoda; class Malacostraca; order Decapoda; family Nephropidae; genus Homarus; species Homarus americanus. The sequence continues at coordinate 2,912 of NW_024739266.1, read as the reverse complement.
ATTTGTTTACATAATGAAAACAAGATTATATTAATGACGTGGCAATGCAACTACAACCAGGGCTGCCACAATATTCTCACGTCAAATTTCAAGAATACAAGTTTTACATTTAATCTTCATTCAGTGTTTCATGAAGGGAGGAATTATTTTTACAATGTGAGCATTATGCTGTATAATGTAATTTGACATAAGTTAGAGGGCAGGCACTGTCTAATAGAATCAACTGACACAGTAATGGCACCTACAGGAGCGCCCCACAGACCACCAACTATTTCCAGGTAAAATTGCGATTACTAGAGCCAGGGTCGGTGCATCTTTGGTTAACTGTATATTATATACTACATGAATAATATTTATGTACTGTTAACACGTTGAAATCTCCGTATGTGTAACGTTATCTGTATTTATGTATCTTTCTGTACTGTACTATACCTGTTTCTGTATTTCTACCTTTGTTTTAGAGTATTTGTATCTCTGCCATTAAAGGCTGTAGTGAAAGAGAATTGATACCGACAGTCATTTTTGTGTAGGTCGAGTTTCCTGTCCTTAAATAACGGGACGTGGTGAAGCCCTATGTCGTCTGACCCGACACTACCTCATGCCAGGCATCTTCCTTCAAGTACAGAGTTATAGGGATGAGTCTTAATCTCAGGTACGAGTGAGAAGCTTTACGTCACTGCGAGCAGCTGATACCCTGGGTGACCTTCAGCTCCCAGCTCTCAGACTCCTCCCTGTGGGAATGACATCGATAATCGACCAGATACCAAACCAGCTGTAGCGAATGACGTCAATATTGATTCGAAATGAGACGGCGGTCGAAACGTGACCGAGACGATTTCGTGTGTCCGAATCCAGATATCGGGATTGATGATGATGATGATGATGTCGTGAGTAGGGTGATAATTATCTTGCGTGGTATAATGATATGTGTCGAAGAGTGAGGTGGAGGGGAGTGTACTGGAGGAAGCTTCACTGGATCTTCACCAACAACGTAATGGCGAGACCGGGGTCGCCTTCCTCACATTCACCATTACTGTTCAAATTGATTCCACCGCCCGTGCTTGTCTTACACACGTGTACTCTATTACCGGTGTTGATAGGACTTGTACCCTACTTTAGGCCTCATCATATTGACGTGTGTGAGTGTATGTGTGTGGTAAGTCAACTAAGAGGCTTGGGTGCGTGGTATAAACAGCCTTAAGTCTATGGTAAATCAAATCCTTATGTGTAAACAATTTTCACCTCTGGGTGCCGGGTTTCGAACCCAGGCCACTACAGTAGGTAGGCAGGCAGCCTACCTACTCACCTGTAGTGTTTAAGCCCATCATGGTCCAGTGGTAAGCTGCTTGACTACCAACCCTGGTGGCCTGGGTTCGAAACCCTGCACCCAGAGGTGAAAATTGTTTACATTGATTTACCTGTGTGCATTACAGAATCTGATATATCCTTAAGTGTATGGTTTGAATGGGCGATAAACACAGCCTCAAGTGTGTAATCACAACCTTAAGTGTGTGTGTTACAACAGCCTTTAAGTGAGTGTGTGGCAGATGAAGAAAACACAGAGTAAAGTGGATTACTCCGGCAGGTAGTGAACCTCCACCCCACTGGCACCGCTGCAGAAGGTCACGGGTTAACCAGGATATTGATAGTATTTTTTTCCCAGGAAGCTGTAACTCCGGTGTCGGGTCAGAGGGGCTGAGTGAGGGGCTTGTGAGAAGGTCTTGTTTATCCATTTTCCTTCAGGAAGTTGTAACTCCGGTGTTGGCTCAAAGTTAAGGTCTTGTAAGGTCTTGTTTATCCCGTGGCCGTCTCTGTTCTTACTCTCGTTTTGTGTCTCAGGTTTTTATAGTAGTGTGATATATTGTTTCAGGGAACATGCGGTAAACATCCAATAGTGTGTGTGTGTGTGTGTGTGTGTGTGTGTGTGTGTGTGTGTGTGTGTGTGTGTGTGTGTGTGTGTGTGTGTGTGTGTGTGTGTGTGTGTGTGTGTGTGTGTGTGTGTGTGTGTGTGTGTGTGTGTGTGTGTGCATGTGTGTGTGTGGTGTATGTGTGTGTGTGTGTGTGTGTGTGTGTGTGTGTGTGTGTGTGTGTGGTGTGTGTGTGTGTGTGTGTGTATGTTTGTGTGTTAAAAGTAAGGTCACCCGTGTTAAAAAGGTTAGTTGAGATAATTAACACAGGTGGCCGTAGTTAATTTCCCCCATAAGGAAGTCACTATCAAGGTATCATTTAAAAAGCGTCACATTTTTCAGGGGTGTATTCGACAAAGCCTGATTTAATTAGTGTGTAGGGAAAACAGAACCTGAAAATTGTATACATTTTTAGTATATTTTGATTAATTATATATATATATATCGTTTTAAAAATCTCGACGCCCAAATTTTTAATATATTTGATGGGAAAAATCACAAATCCATAAAGTTATATTTTTCACTCACTAAAATTAATTTCCTTGAATCTTTAATTGTCAGAGTTTTATTTTTATCACTCTTGAAGCTTAAGAGAAATACTTATTTTTCTACCTAGATGAAATAAATGTTGACAAAATAAAATCAAAACTTAATTACTAATCCAACTGTACGTGTTATTCTCTGTAGCCAATTACTTTTTTTTTATCTTTGGTCATTACTAAGAATATTAAGTTGTAATTAAGGTTATTTCATCAAGTGTGCTCATAAATCATGTATTACCGCCCATGGCCGTGTTAGATTACCGTGAGGGAGATCACGTTACTTTCATAACCTTTTTCTCAACACCAAATTCGTCCCCATTACAAGCTCATGACCCCTGTGAGAGACTAAGTTGACCTAAACCTAAACATTCTTACGCATGGCCATGTTCAACTTATTCCAACCTTAGGTCAAAGTTCATATCACCAACATTATAACAAGTCAATCTTAGCAATACGTAACTAG
>NW_024739265.1:0-7246 GCF_018991925.1 Homarus americanus | reverse complement strand
GGCTATCTCTCGCTCGTACTGTAGTGGGCTATCTCTCGCTCGTACTGTAGTGGGCTATCTCTCGTTCGTACTGTAGTGGGCTATCTCTCGCTCGTACTGTAGTGGGCTATCTCTCGCTCGTACTGTAGTGGGCTATCTCTCGCTCGTACTGTAGTGGGCTATCTCTCGCTCGTACTGTAGTGTGCTATCTCTCGCTCGTACTGTAGTGTGCTATCTCTCGCTCGTACTGGAGTGGGCTATCTCTCGCTCGTACTGGAGTGGGCTCTCTCTCCCCGCTCCACTTATCATCCGAGCGAGGTCGTTTGTGATGAGATATTCGGGTTTTTTGGTCATATATGTCTGAACTTCCCCCAAGGTGTGTGTGTGTGTGTGTATTCCTAAGGGAGGTTGGCTGTGTCCTCCTGCTGTAGGTGTACGTCGTTTAGTGAGAGGTCCTTCTTCTTGAACCTGTTTTAAGAACCTTCCTTGATGCTTGAATTCCGTTCTGGTATGAGGAAGATAACTTTTTTATTTTTAATGGGAGAGGAAGAGAGGAGGAAGGGGAGAGCAGGCAGAAGGAAGCGTGGGAGAAGTGGGGAAGGGGAGAGTGGGTAAAGGAAGAGGGATGGGTAGGGGGAAGGGAAAGGAGAGGGAGAAGGAAGGGGGAAAGGTTTATATGCACGTTCTTCGCGTTTATTGTTAGTTTTTATTATTCGTGTGTATGAAATTTATTTATCGTATTATCTTGTGTGTACTTTTAAAAAAATCATAAATCTATCACACACACACACACATACACACACACACACACACACACACACACACACACACACAAGGACTAAACAGTTGCAGTTGTTTACGCTCTCACAGAAAGACACGGAGGCTTGGACCTGTAAACATGATGGATCAAATAAATATAAAATATGTTTATAAAGACACTCAGCAGTAAATAAAGAATCACGTGAAGATTAGACATCCCAGTAAATATAACCTTGTGATTAAACGCCTTACATGACGAGTCCTCAGTTAGAATAATAACCAGTTGAAAGAAATTATCCTCTATAATTATGTAATGTATATCTACAGTAACGTATCATTATGAAAATATGTATGTATAATGTATGTGTGTGTGTGTGTGTGTGGTCAAGCAAGAGTCTGTAATCAATTATTGCTAATCCTTCACCTTAGACCTGACCCCAAACTTACCTATCCATCTCCCAGTCACACACACACAAGGTCGGCTGGTCAACCTCCATGTACTTATGCCAAAATTTTATGACTTAAGAGGAAGTTTAAATAACGTAAGTAAATAATGACTCTTAATATCACGACTTATTTATGTTGTTGTTGTTGTTGTTGTTGTTGTTGGTGTTGTAGGTGGTGGTGGAGGTGGTAATGGTGGTGTTGTTGTTGTTGTTGTTGTTGTTGTTGGTGGTGGTGTTGTAGGTGGTGTTGTAGGTGGTGGTGGAGGTGGTAATGGTGGTGTTGTTGTTGTTGTTGTTGTTGGTGTTGTAGGTGGTGGTGGAGGTGGTAATGGTGGTGTTGTTGCCGTTGTTGGTGTTGTTGTGTTGGTGTTATATTGTATATACATAACATATATCTTTGGTCATATATAGAAGCTAACTCAGGGACAAAATATATTTATTTCTTTTGGTGTTGTTGTTTTTTTCCCGCCAGTTACAGTAGGTTAGGATAGGTTAGGTTAGGTTATGACAGTAGGTTAGGATAGGTTAGGTTAGCATTAGGGGTTGCTAATTTTCCAGTAATATAATCTCCAGGTGAACCATATCGGGTCCTCCATAACAAGACGAGAAAGTGACAGACACACTAACATGCACAATGACAACACAACAGACTCATGGGGGGGGACCATCTTACCCTCACAAACCCAACACCAATAAAGTGAAGACCCTCACCAAGAGCTCTTAAGACCCTTCACAAGTATTTGGCGTATAAGTGAATAAGTATCTTTCAGGTGACCAACTTTCACCTGTTGTCATTGCCAGTCAATCATTTACGTCAACTGAAGGTCAACAGAAGCATAAAAGGACATTTAATAAAGGTGACGGATATATAAGTTGACAGAAAGATTATCTCCCTTATCGTCCTTAGTTGAAGAGAATTATCTTGCCTTGAAGAGATAGAGTGCGTCATGGATTATAATGGTCGTGGCGAGGGTAATGACCAGTGACTAATTTAGTTTTTTTTATTATAAATTATCAAAAAATTATCACCACTATACCATACACCACTACAACGCTGTATTTTCTTTTTTATTCATATTACCGAAAGTTTTTTTTTTACAACGGCTCATTAGAGTTATTTCAGCATTTTTATTACATTATGTAAGTAAAAAATGGTAAGTTAAGTTGACACTCTCTTGTATGATTATGTATATATATATATGTAACCGGTCGGAATTTACTGGACTTTAATTTCTCACTTGACTTGGGGTTTATTAAAATTTAATAGATGGTAATGGCAGTGGAAGCGCCCCTTTGAGAAAAATCCCGAACCAGCACAAGAACACTTAAATCTACTAAACAAAATGAATTGTCCGTGACCCGTGGAAGGATAGCGTCTGTGACTGGGATGAATGAGACACTCTGTAAAATTTAGACACTTATATTCCCTCCAACACTACAAACACAATCAAATAATGGTACACCAATATGCGCACCTCTTAACTTAAACTTAAAACACTACTCTGGGGAATAAAAGTTATACATGATATAGAAATTATTAGAAACACAGGCAACAATAAATTTGAAGTATTAAGAAATGTTGCTTGCACCCATGAAACAGGCCTTAAGGGCTTTCACAAAATAATATCAGTCACTTAGGAAATGGTATTAAAAAATAAGAAATTAACTACTCTACAATGAATAGGCCTTATGGGCTTTCAACAAAACAATATCAGTCACTGAGGAAATGGTAATAAAAAATAAGAAATTAAATACTCTACAATGAATAGGCCTTAAGGGCTTTCAACAAAACAATATCAGTCACTGAGGAAATGGTAATAAAAAATAAGAAATTAAATACTCTACAATGAATAGGCCTTACGGGCTTTCAACAAAATAATATCAGTCACTGAGGAAATGGTACTAAAAATTAAGAAATTAAATACTCTACAATGAATAGGCCTTAAGGGCTTTCAACAAAATAATAGCACCCCAACAGATGCACACTTCCTAACCTAACTTAACCACTACTCTGGGGAACAAAGGTTATACCTGAGATCAGAATTATGAAGAACAATTAGATGCATTAAAAGAATCAAATCACAGCATCACTCTGGTTCCACTTAATGGCACAAACATTCAAAAACAATACTATCAAAATTATTTAGGACTATTAAACTACACACGTCAAGATAATATCAGTCTGAGGAATGGTGTTAACTACACCCGTAATAAGGAAGATAAAATGTTCCTCTAGGTATCTCCTAGAGTCCTAGACTCACGGTCTCAGTGTGACCATTAATATACTCAGATAGCCCCAGTGTACTCCCAGTGCGTCCATGGGCAGGAAGAGAGTGAGCCAATCAGACCCTGTGCAGTTGAGAGGAGCTTTAGCTTCCCGTTAGCAAGAGGGTTTCACTAAGCGGCTCTGGACATGTGGTGTTGTGAGCCGACGTCCGCTGGGCACCCAGACGGCTAGATTCCCTCAAGAGATCCTTTGGTACCCCGCTAAACAGTGACAGGCCTACTCTGATCGGTCCAATGGCGACAGTCGCCACCCTCAATCATCAACGGCAGTCAATCTCTCGCAGTCAAACTCCGGTCAACTCCGGTCAACTCCAGTCAAGTGGGTTCTGACGGAAACCCTGAAATGAACTCACTGTTAGCTCTAGTTAACTTTACCACTGCCCTATCTAAACCCTGTCCGAGATTGAATGAGACTTACTTGTTATACTGCCATAGCGCAGCACAGGTGACTAGGCCACGTGACTATTTCTGTGACAGACGCGCAGGGACGTCTTGTCTGTGTGAATGCTTCCCGCGACTGAGACCTAGCCAGCGTCGCGTCTCCTCTCAAGGCGTTAGCTTAGGTCTACGTGACATATTTTCCGCCTAACTAATAACTCCTTGGGACACCCGTAACATTATTCAGACTGATAAACGATTTTTAATAATTTCAAATTCAATAATAGTCCCTTACTTCATGAATCGCATCATTATTAATTCGGTGAATTACATTTAATATCATATAGGCCTAGTTCCGCAATCTCTCGCTATGAGCAGGCAGCGCTCTCTCCCCTCAGATGACCTTGAACGCTCAGTATCGCTAACGGCGGGGCATTTGAAATTACTCTGAAATTTCTGAATATTACATATATATATACATATATATCTATACTGTATATATATATATATATATATATATATATATATATATATATATATATATATATATATATATATATATATATATATATATATATATATATATATATATATATATATATATATATATTAGGGTGGTTAAAAAAAAGTAAAGTTCTTTATATTTTTTAGTGCTCAATGTTTATTTGCGTCCTTTACATGAAAAAACATTTCAGGTGAAATTATAGGTAATTACAGCTTCATTTAGGGTATGCACAAGTGGCCCGAAAATTCTACTTCTCTAATGTTTTCTCCCTCTATAAAATATTTCTTGTTCCTGACATCAGATATATATGGGCAAATTGTTTTTTCCAGTGCTCATTGCTCAAACATCCACTAGATGAAAACACTTTTTAGGTTAAATTGTTCTCAAATCAATGAATATTTTGGGTATGCACACGTCAACCAAAATTCCTGCCCAAGAGTATAAAGCTTTGGTATTAGTCAAATTCCCTCAATTGTCAGAGGAAAATAAATACCAACAAATAAATGAAAAAAATAAATCACTTGTTACAAATCTTCTTAATTACACAATTGTCCAGTTTGTACATGCCATTACTCAAACTGCACAATTTGGTAATTAAGAAGATTTGTAACCAGGTGAGAAGGTTGGGTCACTATTCTCTGATTCTGATTACCACTGTGCCAGAGGGCACACCATCTGACCATTGTGATCTCACTCACCTCACACCTTGCTCTTGTACTCTCCTGTTCAATATTCTGAATCCTCTCGTGCTCTTTCCTTGTGGTTATCAGCATATACCTAGATCACGCGCACCTACAGTGATTTACGTGCATATATATATATATATATATATATATATATATATATATATATATATATATATATATATATATATATATATATATATATATATATATATATATATACAGACTAGAGAGAGAAGTACAAATCAAGGTGTATATATACAGAGGAGGGTGAGACCAGGTCCACAATGGTCAGGTATTAGGTAATGACCCTACTAATCTGTAAATAGCACACAACGGTTGGTGGTCAGTTCAGATGGTCAGGTGACCCGGCCTTCTCACCTGGTCACAAATCTTCTTAATTACAAAATTGTCCAGCTTGTACATGCCGTTACTCAAATTCATGTTGAATGCTTCGGCATGTTTAATAAGACTAGATTCTATGATGTTCCTACTATCAATTGAATTACATGGTAATATTGAGGAGGCATTATCCCAGTCAATGCAATGCTTGTTATCCCTCAAATGAACAAACAGAGCATTGGATTCCTGGCCTGTCCTAACACTGTATTTGTGTTGTTTAATTCTAGTTGCAAGATCTTTTCCTGTCTGGCCTAAGTAAAACATATTACATTCCTTGCAAGGAACTTTATAAATGCAACCATTTGTGTTGTTGGGGGAGTTCTTGATTAACATTTGTTTAACAGTGCATGAGTTTTTAAATGCCACATTGACGTTCCAGGTTTTTAGTTGTGAAGGAATGTGAGAAATTTTTGTGAAATGGTAATATTAAGATATTCTTATGGTCATGGGTGGGCTTGGGATCAGTTCTATAAAAAGTTTTCTTAGTAATGTTTAGGCATTTGTCTATGAAAGATCTAGGGTATCTAAGGTTTGAGCCAATATTATATATATATTTGTATTCCTCATCGATGAATTCCGGACTGCAAATTCTCAAGGCACGTAAAAACATTGTTGAAAATACTGACTGTTTGACTTTATTATGGTGGGCAGAGTAATAATGAATGTATGAACACACATTAGTTGGTTTTCTATAAATACTGAACTTAAAAGTGTTACCTATTCTGTGTATCAGACAGTCTAGGAATGGCAATTTACAGTCTTGCTCTAATTCCACAGTGAATTTGATCGAGGGGGCTAAGTTGTTAAGTTGTGGCAGGAAAGCTTTTAGGTCCTCATTACATGGCCAGAGACATAATACATCATCAACATATCTAAACCAGACTGCTGAGGGTGGTAAAATATTACTTAATAGTTTCTTTTCAAAGAATTCCATATATAGGTTGCTTAATACAGGTGAGAGTGGATTACCAATTGCCATACCAAATTTTTGAGCATAATATTCCCCATTGAATTCGAATTTGCAATCCTTAATACATAGTTTGATGAGTTCGATGAAGTCGTCTTTCGAGACGGGCAGTGAAATGTCATCCAGGGAATCTATGAGGAACTCTAGTAAATCATCAACTGGGACCTTTGTAAAGAGTGATGTTACATCAAAGCTGACCAGTTTAAAATCATGATTAATGTGTAAGTTATTGAGTTTATCAACCAGATCCATATTATTCTTGATATTGGAGTTAGAAATGTTGCCAACTAGGGGATTTAGTAAAGAAACTAACCATTTAGATAGTTTATAAGAGATTGACCCAACTGAGCTAATGATGGGTCTTGCTGGGTTATTGGGCTTGTGGGTCTTGATTACACCGTACATGTATGGCAGTGGAGGGGACGTTGAAGTAAGATGTTTAATGAGAGTAGCTTTGCCTCTCAATAGGGACTTCAGTTTTTTGTTGAACTGGGTGTTGACAGTGTTGAGAGGATTATTTATGAGTTTAGAATATGTTGTATTATCACACAAAAGGTCATTCATTTTAGAGATATAGTCATCTTTGTTTAAAATCACTACTGTGTTGGCTTTATCTGCTTTAGTGACATGTAGATCCTTATTTTTCTTAAGGGCTTGGATTGCTTTGGTGAATCTTTCTGGACAGTTTGGAACACAAGGCTTGGACATAGATGCATACACAACACCTTTACACATGTTCACTTCTTCACTTGTCAAATTACTGAATTTCTCCAAATTGCAAAATGCTCTGGCTATGTCAACACTGTCGACTCCTTTGTTAGAACCATCAAAACTTAAACCA
>NW_024739264.1:0-14128 GCF_018991925.1 Homarus americanus | reverse complement strand
ATCATCAACAACTATACTACCATCATCAACAACGACCATACTACCATCATCAACAACAACCATACTACCATCATCAACAACAACCATTCTACCATCATCAACACCAACCATACTACCACCATCAACAACAACCATTTTACCATCATCGACAACAACCATACTACCATCATCAACAACAACCATTATACCATCATCAACAACAACCATACTACCATCATCAACACCAACCATTCTACCATCATCAACACCAACCATACTACCATCATCAACAACAACCATACTACCATCATCAACACCAACCATTCTACCATCATCAACAGCAACCATTATACCATCATCAACACCAACCATTCTACCATCAGCAACACCAACCATACTACCATCATCAACAACAACCATTCTACCACCATCAACAACAACCATACTACCATCATCGACAACAACCATACTGCCATCATCGACAACAACCATACTACCATCATCAACAACAACCATTATACCATCATCAACAACAACCATACTACCATCATCGACAACAACCATACTACCATCAACAACAACAACCATTATACCATCATCAACAACAACAACCATACAACCATCATCAACAACAACCATTATGCAATCACCATCATCAACAACAACCATTATACCATCATCGACAACAACCATACTACCATCATCAACACCAACCATACTACCATCATCAACAACAACCATTAGTACCATCATCGACAACAACCATACTACCATCATCAACACCAACCATACTACCATCATCAACAACAAACCATTCTACCATCATCAACAACAACCATACTACCATCATCAACACCAACCATACTACCATCAACAACAACCATTCTACCATCATCGACAACAACCATACTACCATCATCAACAACAACCATACTACCATCATCGACAACAACCATACTACCATCATCAACAACAACCATACAACCATCATCAACAACAACCATACAACCATCATCAACAACAACCATTATACCATCATCAACAACAACCATTCTACCATCATCGACAACAACCATACTACCATCATCAACAAAGAAAAAGTACTGTGAACAACACTTATTTCCTCATCAGCATTTATCCAACATGATCGCCATTCAGTCTTCAGTGTAGTATATGGAGACGAATGGTGTGAGAGCCGACACTGTTTGCCAAGATTGTCCGGAGTTCTTCCCGTAAACAGCATAAAGAGCCACTACCACCTCTCCATCTGAGTTACTGAAAGCCTGAGGTTGTTTTTCTCTTCCTCAGCACTGACAGTCGATGCTATTATACATTGGAAGCTGGCAGATTTTATATCGGAAGTCCCATTGATATATAAAACACTATGAGGTTCAGTACACTTGGTATAGTATGTGTATGACACTGAACTTGTATTGCTACTTGAGTACCAAGGAACACACATACTCGAGTATCTAGGAACACGCCTACTCGAGTACCTTGGAACACGCATACTCGAGTTCCTAGGAGCACGCCTACTCGAGTACCAAGGAACACACATACTCGAGTATCTAGGAACACGCCTACTCGAATACCTTGGAACATGCATACTCGAGTTCCTAGGAGCACACCTACTCGAGTACCAAGGAACACACATACTCGAGTACCTAGGAACACGAATAATCGAGTATCTGTGAACACTCATACTCGAGTCCTCTTCTTGCCCTCTGAGTGTAAGTCCAGATAACATTCGCTGGAACACGTTGATAAGTTACTGAATGTTAGCAACACAGGGAAGATGTTCTACCTCACCTTTAACAGTATGATAAGTGTAAGGTGTGAAGAAGTGGCTGGGGATATACCAAGAAGGGGAGATGATGACGTTCACAGGTTGGCACGACAGGATTCAGGGGAGCAAGGATGGATAAACCTGTCGTTCCGTTATACATTAGGCAATAACTTACTGAACTCTTAGGGTTATACAAAGAGCTATAGTTGAAAATAAGAGAGAAAGAATAACTGGCACGTCATGACAAGGAACACTATAACAAGGAAGAGCTGTCACTTCATAAGGAAGAGCTGGCACGTCATGACAAGGAACAACTGGCTCACTATAACAAGGAACAACTGGCTCTTGATGACAATATTTGTGCTGGGATCATTGACCTACTAAAGGTGTCATTTAAAGCTGAGAGGAAGAGACTGTGAGAGGAGAAAAAAGATAATAATGGGAGAATGTTTTTTAAGACAGTGAGAGATTGTGAGGGAGAAAACAGGAGTTGTATCACGACAAATGACAAAATAAGAGACTGATCTGATACAGATACGGGATGTGGTATATCCTCTTGGTACAAATATTTACCAATTCAGCTTTACGAGATGACAAAGTTGGTATATTAGGAAGGAGATAAAATGTTCCTGAAGGAATAAGTGACGTTAAAGCAAATCACTATATTAACTATGAGGCAAAATTAGAAGCGTACTGTGTGAAACTTTTATAAACAATGTAAGAGAGAGACTTAATAAGCACCTGTACATAGTTGTGAGCGCGAGATAAGTACACAAAAAGTGTCATAGTATAAGGTTTAGCTGATGAATACAATCAAGAAAAGTTACAGAATTTTAAGATTTCGGGGAGGAACTTTATCCGTAGCGACGGGAGAATGGATTCGGAGACATCTGAGAGTATGATGAAAGACCAACAGCCTGCTGAAGCTGTGAGGAAAGTCATGCAAGGTAAATATTTGAGCCTGCAGACGTGGAGGAGTGTGAGGGAAAGGCAGCCCAACTTTCTTTGATGTATCAGAGTGAAACACGGGCACTCAACAGCTGTATTAATGAGCAAAGTATAAAGTGTAAGAGTTAATATAACATTTAAAGTGATAATTATAGATGATTGACAGATGAGTACGGTGTTAGAAAACGATATGACCAAAACTACAAACAATTTATGAAGAATGGAAGCGTAAAGACGTATCATTTTTCAAGAAAACCTGAACTATAACAGTGTATATGAGCAACTGACGAGGAATAAGAGGAATGAGAGATTGAAAATGAAAGGAAACGAGTAAGAAAGCAATATTAAAGTGAGGTGTTTTTATACCCTGACACGTGGACCGGTGCCGGGGTAGAGAGATACACGAGCTGCAGTTCTGGTGCCATGAGATTAAATGATACTATATGAACTGTATTGTTGTATTGTCCAATGGAAAGAAGAGCATTAATGACCTTGTGTTATGGGTCAATGTGTTGGTGATGAAGACAATGGTGAATTAAATACTAATATCCAAGTTTCCATAGAGTTTAACACACCGTCCTTTTGTGCCGAAAGAGTTTGGATCTTGTTTTAAATTGCTTCACCTTAAGTATTGATAATCGACAAAATAACTCGGAATTTCTACTTAGTTATGTGATTATTTTTTAGAGTAATGTCCACACTCCACTCGGCTTACAGTTAGCTTATATTTTAATGTATTTTTCCCCCACAATTCAAGTATCATATTTGTATTCAAGTTTCTTCTCTTATATTTCATTCTCGTGTTGACCATATATTCCAACAAGGAAAGTGTTTCTACTATAATGTAAATCTTGTTTCATGGACTTAGATTGCTTGCCTGTTCTTACACCCACGTATGCATAATTCATTCTGTGTAAATTTCGCAAGAGTTTGTGATGAAGCAAGAGTGTTGCTCAGTAGGTAATTAAAACACTGGACTTTTCTAAAGTTTGGTGTATCCTTCTTCTTTGTCAACATTTTATCTTAGACATTGTAAACTTATGTTTTTATATTCAATGTTAATTAATAGACTGAGGAACACTTTGATGTTGTCTAGATTCTTTCTCGTGAGGTGTTGAATCAGGTGGACCAGACATAAGTCACTTGTTCACAGTCTGGGTCACTGGTCCTGTGATGTCTTCCTCCTTCTCCCTAACAGATTTTGTGTCAACCTTCCAAGATACATTATTAACCTCTGGTCTTGGACTGCGGTATCATTGTTTCTCAAGTATAAACAGGAGGTTGTGTCGAGGTAATGTCACCGTTGGGTGGGACAGCTTATACTAGCAGATTTACGACGACTAAAGCTTTTCTTGAAACCAATATCGGTCTGTATAATGGTTGCCCCTCGTGTGTAGCGAGGATGGCCGGCCCAAGGGCCACCTACAGTAGGCGTGAATTTGCTTAAGGTGCAGAAGCTGTCGCCAACACAACAACCACACCCTAAGTTAACGAGTTGCATGACCCAGTGGCAAGGAATAATTCGAAAAGACCGGACAACGCCAACTGCTCTGGCTAACCATTACCCTGGGAACACGATCGGCAAATCGATTAACATCCAGGTTCCCAATTACTGATGGGTAGACAGAGGCAAATGGCGTAAAGAAACTTGCCCATAGTTTCACCTTGCGCTCTGTGATCTCTTACCAGGAGTCGCTCATCGTTGCTCGTGTGTTCTCAGTACAGGAAAGTTCTGTTTGATGTGTGACATTGAACATCTTCACACTGAACAGGAGAGATAATCCCGACTCAGACGTCCATCCAAAAATGGAGAAAAGGATTAAGCTGGTCGTGGTTTTTATGCAACAAATGGGATGACATGAATGGAAAAGAAAAAGGAACTGAAAACTTAAGGCTTACGGCTGGAAAGAGAGCACATCACAGCAGCAGGCGTTAGCGGTTAGGTTAGGTTAGGTTAGGTTAGGTCAGGTCAGGTCAGGTCAGGTCAGGTCTGGTTAGGTTAGGTGTACATGCTAGGTGTGTTAGGTGTCAGGTAATTTTTTCATAATTGTCTTTGCTGCAGGTGATGAACCATGAACCCCGAGATTCGGACTCATGAACCCGACACTGATGCATTATTCTGTCCATAAATGATTCGGATTCACGAGTCTGAATCTCGGGGTTCGTGGTTCAGGAGGAGAGGCGACTGTACCACTGAAAACTGAGAGTAATTAAAAACTGGTATGACAGAGCACAGTATGTCGCTATGTCAAGGTATAATGGAGAGTATATTAGTTAGTTTGGGTGGTAACAGAGGTAAGAAGGGCTGTATGTTTTCGTCAATCTCATTCACTGTGTTTATTGTTGTTACAATGAAGCAAGTAATGGGGTGCGAGGTGTCAGGTGAAAGGTGTCAGGTGAAAGGCTTGAGGTGTCAGGTGAGTGTGGTATAAAACACTCAGAGTAAAAGGTAAAAAGAGTTAAGATTGAAATACTGAGGCGCCTCCAGCATGAAGCTCCAGCGAGACCTGACAACACTACACAGTTGTATATATTTAAATATGGGGTGCCTCATAAAAATTTACTTTGGTAACCACACACACACACACACACACACTCAACACCCACACCTGCTTTCCTGTGGCTTGAGGATAACATGCCTGTAATTTGAGCTGCAGAAACCAGACAACACTTTAAATGCTGAATTGTTCATTGAAATATCAGCCGCCGGTACAAAGGACGTGTGAGTAAAATGCTTATGACAGCAGCACAAAGTCAACTAAACTTTACTGAATATGAAGCAGAAGAACTGTTTCAATTTTATGACTCATTAAGGCATATGTTACATGTGTACATTTCCCGTCAGTTCTGTTCTCATAAATGATAACACCTGTCTCTCTGTCACACCTCATTGGTCTTACGTCATTGCTCTTGGGAACTTTAACTACCCCCAGAAAAAAAGACAAAATGTTTCTTCTTCCTTATCAGTTATGTTATCATATATTGTGGAGGAGTAAACCTGGCAACACCATAACGTTCACCATTACACCATCACTTTAGTTCTGACTCACTGTTGCTTGTTGGCCTGAGTGGCATAACCCAGCAGATAGGGGAGGATCAATGTCACGATATATACATCAACGTGTCAACAAGTATTACCCAAAATATACAACATCAAGACGTGCTCTGATAATGAATCCTTAATTATATAATATAAATGTAAATGTAAAAGAGTTAACATTCAACCAGTAACGGATTTGATTTTTCATTCGATTTCCATTTCCATATTTTCAGATGAATACTTCTTAGTTCAAGGGCGCGAGCCATAAGCTTCTCGTGAGGTAAAAATATTCGTATGTCAAGTATTTTGTTTATAATTTTCGCAGGATATAAAAGTGTTTTATATTCCAAATGAATCTTAACTACAAGTGGAGTTGGAAGCTCTCACACGGAGCAGCCGGAGTGGGCCGTGAGGGTGGAGTGGGCCGTGAGGGTGGAGCGGGCCGTGAATATGGAGCGGGCCGTGAATGTGGAGTGGGCCGTAAGGTGGAGTGGGCCGTGAATGTGGAGTGGGCCGTGAGGGTGGAGTGGACCGTGAGGTGGAGCGGGCCGTGAATATGAGTGGGCCGCGAGGTGGGCGGGCGGCCGTGGGCTCAGAGTGGGCCGTGAGGGTGGAGCAGGCCGTGAGGTGGGGAGCAGGCAGCGAAGATGTGGAGTGGGCCGTGAGGGTGGAGCCGGGCCGTGAGGGTGGATGGAGCCGTGAATATAGGTCTTAGGTGTAGCTTGTTGTTGTTGTTGTTGTTTTCTGTATTGTTGTCGGTGTGATTGATCTTCCTTCACTTTGTGTATAATTATTAAAAAATAAATAAAAACTTTACCAGTGAAAAGTCGGACATTTTGTATAAACTGATGTAACTATATTGTCTTTTCGGTAACATGGTGGAACAATATAATACACCTGAGATAAAGACCCAGTGTTACCTATAAAGATCTAATGATGAAAACCTGATGAGTGGCCCCCCGCTGACGAGTGCTTCCCCCCACTAACGAGCGTTTCCCCCCGCTGACGAGTGCTTCCCCCGCTGTCGAGTGTTTCCCCCGCTGACGAGTGTTTCCCACCGCTGACGAGTGTTTCCCCCGCTGACGAGTGTTTCCCCCGCCGCTGACGAGTGTTTCCCCCAGCTGACGAGTGTTTCCCACCGCTGACGAGTGTTTACCGCTGACGAGTGTTCCCCCGGTGACGAGTGTTTCCCCATGACAGAGTGCTTCCTCCCCGCTGGCAAGTGTTTACTCCCCGCTGACAGAGTGCTTCCCCGCTGTCAGTGTTTCCCCCGCTGACTTAGTGTTTCCCACCACTGACGGTGTTTCCCCCGCCCCTTGACAAGTGTTTCCCCCAGCGACGAGTGCTTCACTCCCTTGACCAGTAGTTCCCAGCTGACGAAGTGCTTCCTCCTGACAGAGTGCTTCCCCCGCAGCAGGTGTTCCCACCATGACAGTGCTTCCCCCCAACTTGACGAAGTGCTTCCCCAGCTGACGAAGTGCTTCCACTCCTGACAGGTGTGCCCCCGCTGACGAATGTTTCCCACCGCTGACGGTGTTTCACTCCCCTGACACAGTGCTTCCCCAGCTGACGAAGTGCTTCCTCCCTGACCAGTGCTTCCCCTTGTGAGTGTTTCCCACCATGACGAGTGTTTCCTCTGACGAAATTACTTCCCCCAGCTGACGAGTGCTTCTCCCTGACAGTGCTTCCCCATGACAGGTGATGTTTCCCACCATGACGAGTGCTTCCCCCATGAGTGCTTCTCCCCGCGCTGACAGTGCTTCACCCCAGCTGACGAAGTGCTTCCCCAATGACGATCGCTTCCACCCTGACGGTGCTTCTCACGCTGACGAGTTGGTTCCCACCATGACGAATATTTCCCCACCGCTGACAGTGTTTCCCACGCCCCAGTTGACTGCTTACCCGCTGACGAGTGCTTCTCCCCATGACGAGTCTTCCCCCTGCTGACAGTGCTTCCCTGACGAAGTGTTCCCCATGACAGTGTTTCTACCGCTGACAGGTGTTCCCACCGCTTGATGTTTCCCACATGACGAAGTGCTTCTCCCCGCTGATGAGTGCTTCCCCCGCTGACAGTGTTTACCTTTAAACCGAGTGCTTCCTCCCAGGTGACGAGTGCTTTCCTAGCTGACGAGTGCCCCCTCCCCGCTGACGAGTTCTTCCACCGAGCTGACGAGTGCCCCATCCCAGCTGACGAGTGCCCCCGTTAGTAAATCGTTGCTCCGCCAGTGTGTACACAAGCCTAATAGATTATCATGCACTATAAATTGTGTGTGTAGTTAGAGGATTTTTCGTATGTTTTGTTGATACAGTAAACTTGGCTAACAATTTGGCCCATCTTCCTGTTCTATAAATCTGATTAAAAACATCGAAAACTTCATCAGGTTCGACGTAAGTTAAGTTAGGTTAGGTTAGGATGAAAGGTTAGATTAGGTAAGCGTGGGACATGTTAAGTTAGGTTAGGTTAGGTTAGTTTGGTTTAGGGTTGGTTGGGTTAGTATGGATTCGGTTAGGGTGGATCAGGTTAAGGTAGGCTTAAATGTAACTCTTAATACTAACAAGACAGAGATCTGTTGATGTACTTGGAGAAAAGGCGGTGTAGCTGTGTGCAGCCCCGCTGTCAACGCTTCAGATAGTTGTCCACTGATCTCATTTTTTAATGGTGTAAAATGTACAGTATATGAAGGTGGGTCCCCACAACCCTCCAAATGGACGCGTCTCTGTTTGAAGATCGTGTTAACATCTCGTCATAACTTACGGTTTATCTCCAGTATAATATTACGATGTAAATCACTGTGTACCATTACTAAGTCCAGTTTATTTTAGTGTTTATGTGAAAAATAAGGTTGATGCAGCTCATATGATGCAGCTCATAATGATGCAGCTCTATGATGCAGCTCATAATGATGCAGCTCATATGATGCAGCTCATAATGATGCAGCTCTATGATGCAGCTCATAATGATGCAGCTCATAATGATGCAGCTCATATGATGCAGCTCATAATGATGCAGCTCATAATGAAGCAGCTCATAATGATGCAGCTCATCATCCACAACTGTTTTAGGAGTTATTGTCCTCGACTGTTTCTCTGTTAACTTAAAGTGATCAATAATTTGGCCAGATAGTGACGTGACGTGTTGACTGTTCACTATCAACTTTATATTTAACTGTTACTGTAATACTCAAGCTTAACGACCCTAACTGCTTGACAGAAGAAAGTTAGCGGGATGAGTATACCTTTATACAAAAATATTCTTGTTTTTATTTGTTTAAATATGTTTGGTTGTGTGGCCAGCGACGTGCTCGGTTATGGCCGCCACCAACAGTATTAGAGGACCTTTGGTATACAGAGACATACACAGTATACCAACACTATGTTACAGTCATCTTCCTCTAAGTACAGTTCTTTATCAAACACCAAAAATATTGTTTGTAGTGCCATGGAAAATAATAATGACATGTAAATTAGACAGTTAAGTTCATCCGTTTGTCATGACAGCGAGTACAGTAATTATTAGTGAAAATGTTTGACGCTAATTCATATCACTTTTGAAATCTTTCCATTCACTTAAGTTTTCAGTAACATTTCAGAATTAGATAAATCAATACATAAGAAATCCGCGTTATATTTCCGATAATATCAGACGTCAATTGTCAGTGAATAAATATTTTGAATGTTTATCTTTCTGATACAAATTATACATTGACTGCATCACTTAGTACACTGACACATTTCTGGCTGTTTATTTGTGGTTGAATTTACATAAAAACTTATATAATTCACAAGAGCTTCCCCATTCTAGGAGTTAAGAAAATCGTAAGAAACAGCGCAAATATGATTGATATTCATGAACATAAAACGAAACAATTATATTTGTATGCAGGACCAATTTTATCACCTAACTAAATGGTCTAATTGTTTTCCTGTTGCTAAGCTTATCATTACAGACGTCTCCAAATAAAAGTGAATAATTGTAGACTGAAGAACATCTGTATATACTGTAGAACAACAAATACAAAGATACTATGATACATTATACACTATCATAATGCAAGTAAATCACTGTAGGTTTACCTATTTTCTCAACGCGTAATATTTACTCCCCAAAAGAAAACGGATCCACGGATATGTACTGTACAACATTCACCTCAGCACCAATCTGCCTTCCTTAACCAATTCTAATCATCTCCAATATCTGTTCTATGGTCTGGATCACCTCTGCTTGACGTTCCTGGGTCAGAATATATATTGAGGCTCTTGTAGATATGACTGTGTGTTATATTCACGTCATTAATGTTGCCTTGCAATATCTCGGCGTATGTGGGTCAATATGGCACCGTCGATTATGCCAAATATAGTCGTAATATATCTGTTATTTTCGCGTTTTAAGGATGTTTTGTTAAAGGAAAACATATTGAGTTAAAGTATTTTGATAAAGCTGGTTGTTTGTTAGGTATGGAGAGAAGTAAACCTTTGTTTTAATAGATCACAGAACTAGGTGTGTTAACAGCCAGTATGGGCCATTGAGTTTATTATTATATTTACCAGTTTTGATAAAACTTAGTGAGGAATATCAATCTATTATCATAGGGCTAAAGGCTGGCGAGTGTGAATAGTGAGGTTTTTGTTGTTGTCCCTCCCTCTCTCACCTCGTTGTGTTGGCGGCAACTCCATACCATACACAAACAGCTGGACGAGATGGACTCCCGGCCGGCCACCCTCCATCACTTGAGATAAACCGCTACTACTTTGATCACAACAACACGCTGATGTGATCTATTTTGTTGGAATCTATCATCAGTTAGTGACTAATATGGTCAGTCGGTATTACTGTATAACAATTAATACAGTGACCTGAAGCTGTCATAGGTACGAGTATGTTATAAGATTATGAAGACAAAATATTTATGTTTGTTCAGACACACTGTTACAGCACTAAGGAACTCAGGTGTCACTAATTATTATTATTATTTTTACCAGAAGGTTTTAGGATAATAAGTTCCTCACAGCCATGCTTCCTAACTCCACAGTTCAGGTGGAAATTGTCAAAAGGAGCTTCAAAGGCTCTGAATCCTCAATTTAATTTGAATCAGACAGCGGTAGGACAAGGAACAAGGAAGACACGAGGAAGGCCATGATTTGGGTCAGGAGCTCTTCATGGACCTCCCGAGATACACACACTCCAAAAAGTATCTTTACGGAGCAGTCCGATGAATTTCCAAATGAACACCGTGACTCCTGTTGTCTCGGTAGGGTTGTCAAGGTGATTCATCCCTTGTGTTTGTCTCACACGAAATGTTTAAGATACTTGTATGAGTGTGTGTACACTATATCTTGAGACTCATGAAGACGAAGAACAAAGCTCAAAGGGATTAATTTCCAATGCCAAATTTTTGGAAGAAACATAAGAATTAAAGAATATAAATTATACCAATGATTCTTTATTTTCAACCGAAAAATAAAATGGTAGTTTTAACAAGAGAAGGGGAGGGGGAAAAGGGGGAGGAAGGGAGGAAAAGGGGGGAAGAGGGTCATTTCTGGAGGTGCTCGCAGTCCTCTCGTACAGTATACGACACTGCCCCGCCAAGCACCGCCTGCGGGATATTACTTTAACAGTTTTGGAATAAAATTTGATCTTACTTCTGTACAGTGAATTGTGGCGATATCTGTTGCTAAAAGGAGATTATTATTATTATTATTATTATTATTATTATTATTATTATTATTATTATTGTTATTATTATTATTATTATTATTATTATTATTATTATTATTATTATTATTATTATTATTATTATTATTATAGGAAGGATTAAATCTTTAGATGTAAAAAGAATGATCAACCTTCGAGAGGAATTTAGTGATTAAGACGTGAATTTGATCAGTATTATAAACTAAATATAAATTGTTTATGTGTTGTAGGTATTTATGGCGGGATGACTCTTACAAACGTTACATCCCAGAACAAAAGTCTTCATCATAAATGGTTACGAGTAAAGAAGACATAAATGTGTCTATTGATGCTACTCAATTAAGCTGATGTGAACAGGTAAATGAGAGATGCCATCATCATTTTACGGAGAAATGTTGAAATGCTAACATAGACACGAGAGTCACTCATTAACGTCATCAAACAAGGCACTTCAACAAACGGTCGCCGACACTTACAGACACACGAGAGTCACTCATTAACGTCATCAAACAAGGCACTTCAACAAACGGTCGCCGACACTTACAGACACACGAGAGTCACTCATTAACGTCATCAAACAAGGCACTTCAACAAACGGTCGCCAACACTTACGGGCAACACAAATTGTTTTTGAGCCAACAGCGTAAGTTACCAGTGAGGTAATTAATGTAGAGGTAGTGAGTCACCTGACGTGATAACACCTGGCGCTACACCTGTACTACTGTTGTTATTGTGGCCCTCCGGTGTGTGTGTGTGTGTGTGTGTGTGTTGGGGGGGAGGGGAGGGATTTGTAACCACTTTCGTGGTCGTCTTCACAAGAAGTTTTGGGAATACAGTTATTGTTGTGTGCTGTCAGTACTGGTAATAACCACGTTTACTTTACAATACATTATTGTTGTATCTTTACTACAGAGACGTGGTTGCTTCTTTATAACTTTAGTGTATTAACCAACATACAACCATTGACTCTCGGTGTTTATAAGATCCTACAAGCTCTACAGTCCTTATGACCAAAACAAAATACAACGTTAGTGATATTTGTCCAGTGAGGTGTTGTGGACAGGTGGGTGAGGCGCCCTCCATCAAACACAACACTCTCAGATATACATCGTTCTCGATAGTCGATATATGGAACACTACAAATATTGGCACCAAAACAACTCTCCGTACTCAGCTATCAGACACCACAGCCAGGCAGGCGGTCACTATAAGTCAGACTCCTCAATCTAGTGTTTACTGTACAAAAACACTTACTATAGTGAGGTAGAGGAAGGCTTCATACACACACATGAAGGCCACATGTTGACGGCCCGTGCAAAATAACTTGACAGAAATGCCATTAAAAGATTTTAATTTATTCTTCTGTATAAAGAAAGAAAATATTTGGTCAACGTGTGGTACCCATGTTGACTTATAGAGATGAGGCCAAGAGGTTAAATGAACATACCTGTATTATATATACTGAACTGATGAGAGATGTCTTCATCCTGCAGTGGATTTATACTGACTCATCATCATCACCATCATGAATATAGAAATACATACACATATACAATACATCCACTACACACACACACACACACACACACACACACACACACACACACAAGCACACTACACACACTACTACTACTACTTTGCTGTCACTCGGAATCGAGTATGATGATCATCCAGCTATGATACAATGATATGAGTTATTAAGGATGTCACCTACGTTGGTGAGTTCTGAGGTGACTAAAGAGGCCGATACGGGACCGGCAGGGTCGATCACAGATGTTGCACAAGTGGGGGCTACATCTAGTGCGGGAGGGGCGGCGGCAGCGTCTTTCCGGCGTTGGCGCTTGTCAGCCTCGTTATGCAGTCAGGCTAACCCGAAAGTATTGACACCTTGTGTGGTGCTCCTCCAAGCGTTACGGTGTGGAGTAATCATCTGCCAGGTGAAGGGGTCGATTTGGCACTTTTCACACACACATATATATATATATATATATATAAATATAATATGTGTTTGTGGAAAGAATAATATATATATGTATATATATATATGTATATGTAGGTGTTGACTTACCACACTATAGAGGCTGGTCACTATACAGTGCTCACGGGCTCCTACGTTTAAGAAATAATTATGAAGGTATTTTAGGTAGACTAATGTTATTGAATTATCTTGTATCTTTATATATTGGTTAATACAGGAGGGTGACACACTAGTGTTTACTAGGGAGTTAAACACACACACACACACACACACAACATACACACACACATACACACACACACACACACACACACACACACACACACACACACACACACACCAGACTTTAACCTGAACCTAGTGCACACCAGACTTTAACCTGAACCTAGTGGAGGTCTTTTGACCAGTGATGCATACAGTGGTGGCCAGTCACCGTGAACTGCCTCTGGACCCAGCCAGCGCCAGGTGCCTGTAGTCCTGGTACAGTGTTGCCTCCGGGAGCTTCTACTACACTATTACACACACGATTTGTTAACTAATTTCACTGGTCGACAGGAATGAGAGCTTTAATACTGCAAACAACTAATGGTGGTTATCTAGTTCATTAGTAAATGAGTATAAGTATTGTATTTTACTAAAGAATGTGAGTATAATGTAACCCTTCTGTTGTCTTGTTCTTGTTTATAAACCTCAGTTCCAACCAGT
>NW_024739263.1:0-3972 GCF_018991925.1 Homarus americanus | reverse complement strand
TCCAGAGTATAACAAAGTCACCTGATTGAGCAAAACAAAGTTCCCTAATCGACTATAACAAAGCCCCCTGATCGAGTATAGCAAAGTCCCCTGATAGAGTATAACAAAGTCCCCTGATCGAGTATAACAAAGGCCCCTCATCGAGTTTAATAAAGGCCCCTCATTGAGTATAACAAAGTCCCCTTGTCGAGTATAACAAAGGCCCCTCATCGAGTTTTACAAAGGCCCCTCATCGAGTATAACAAAGTTCCCTGGTCGAGTATAACAACGTCCCCTGAACGAGTATGAAAAAGTCCCTTGAACGATTAAAACAAAGCCCCCTGATCGTGTATAACAAAGCCCCCTCATCGAGCATAACAAAGTCCCCTGATCAAGTATTACAAAGGCCCCTCATCGAGTATAACAAAGTCCGCTGATCGAGTATAACAAAGTCACCTGATCGAGCAAAACAAAGTTCCCTAATCGACTATAACAAAGCCCCCTGATCGAGTATAGCAAAGTCCCCTGATAGAGTATAACAAAGTCCCCTGATCGAGTATAACAAAGGCCCCTCATCGAGTTTAACAAAGGCCCCTCATTGAGTATAACAAAGTCCCCTTGTCGAGTATAACAAAGGCCCCTCATCGAGTTTAACAAAGGCCCCTCATCGAGTATAACAAAGTCCCCTGGTCGAGTATAACAAACTCCCCTGGTCGAGTATAACAAAGAACCCTGGTCGAGTATTACAAAGTCCCCTGATGGAGTATAACAAAGGCCCCCGATCGAGTATAACAAAGGCCCCTCATCGAGTATAACAACGTCCCCTGATCGAGTATAACAAAGTCCGCTGATCGAGTATAACAAAGTCCCCTGATCGAGTATAACAAAGTCCCCTGATCGAGTATGACAAAGGCCCCTGATCGAGTTTAACAAAGGCCACTGATCGAGTATAACAAAGTCCCCTGGTCGAGTATAACAAAGGCCCCTCATCGAGTTTAACAAAGGCCCCTCATTGAGCATAACAAAGTCCCCTGGTCGAGTATAACAAACTCACCTGGTCGAGTATACCAAAGTCCACTGATCGAGTATAACAAAGTCCCCTGATCGAGTATAACAAAGGCCCCTGATCGAGTTTAACAAAGGCCCTGATCGAGTATAACAACGTCCCTGATCGAGTATAACAAAGTCCGCTGATCGAGTATAACAAAGCCCCTGATCGAGTACAACAAAGTCCCCATACTGCGGCAACAAAGGCCCCTGATTGAGTATAACAAAGGCCCTGATCGAGTATATAACAACGTCCCTGATCGAGTATAACAAAGTCCGCTGATCGAGCATAACAAAGTCCCCTGATCGAGTATAACAAAGTCCCCTGATCGAGTATAACAAAGGCCCCTGATCGAGTTTAACAAAGGCCAATGATCGAGTATAACAAAGCCCCCTGGTCGAGTTTAACAAAGGCCCCTCATCGAGTATAACAAAGTTCCCTTATCAAGTATAATAAAGTCCGCTGATCGAGTATAACAAAGTCCCCATATCGAGTTTAACAAAGGCCCCTGATCGAGTATAACAAAGTCCCCTGGTCGAGTATAACAAAGGCCCCTCATCGAGTTTAACAAAGTCCCTGATTGGAGTACAACAAGGACCCTGATCAGGTTTAACAAGGCCCTGATCGAGTATAAGAAAGTCCCTGGTCGAGTATAACAAACTCCCTGGTCGAGGTATAACAAAACCCTTGTGGAGTATAACAAAGTCCCTGATCGAGTATAACAAAGTCCCTGAACAATTATAACAAAAGTCCCTGGTCGAGTATAACAAAGGCCCCTCATCAAGTATAACAAAGTCCATGATCAAGTATAACAACGTCCCCTCAACGAGTATAACAAAGTCCCTGATCGAAGTATAACAGATCCCTGATCGAGTATAACAAAGGCCCCTGATAGAGTATAACAAAAGGCCCTGATCGAGGTAAACAATGTCCCTGATCGAGTATAACAAAGTCCGCTGATCGAGGTATAACAAAGTCCCCTGATCGAGGTAAAAACAAGTCCCTGATCAGAGTTTAACA
The DNA here is from genome assembly GCF_018991925.1 of Homarus americanus. NCBI lineage: Eukaryota > Metazoa > Arthropoda > Malacostraca > Decapoda > Nephropidae > Homarus > Homarus americanus. Next base: position 1,925 of record NW_024739263.1, on the reverse strand, counting down.
AAAGGCCCTGATCGAGTTTCACAAAGGCCACTGATCGGAGTATAACACAGCCCCTGGTCAGTTTAACAAAGGCCCCTCATCAGGTATAACAAAGTCCCCTGATCCAAGTATAACAAGTCCGCTAATCGAAATAAGTCCCCATATCGAGTTTAACAAAGAACCCTGATCGAGTATAACAAAGTCCCCTGGTCGAGTATAACAAGGCCCCTCATCAGAGTTTAACTAAGGCCCCTCATCGGGTATAACAAAGTCCTAATCCAGAGTATAACAAAGTCCCTAAATGAGTATAACAAAATCCCCAGACCAAGAATAACAGTCACTCTGATCGAGTATAACAAAGTCCCTGATTGAGTATAACAAAGGCCCCTCATCGAGTATAACAAAGTCCCTGATCAAAGTATAACAAAGTCCGCTGATCGAGTATAACAAAGTCCCCTGATCGAGTATAACAAAGGCCTCTGATCGAGTTTAACAAATGCCCTGATCGAGTATAACAAGTCCCTGGTCGAGTATAACAATCTCCCCTGGTCGAGTATAACAAAGTCCCTGATCGAGAATAACAAAGTCCATGATCGAGTATAACAAAGGCCCCTCATCGAGTATAACAAAGTCCTCTGATCATGTATAACAAAGTCCCTGAACAAGTATAACAAAGTCCCATGATCGAGAATAACAAAATCCCTGATCAAGTATAACAAAGTCCCCTGATCGAGTATAACAAAGTCCCCTGATCGAGTATAACAAAGGCCCCTGATCGAGTTTAACAAATGCCACTGATCGAGGTATAACAAAAGTCCCTGGTCGAGTATAACAAAGGCCCTCATCCGAAGTTTAACAAGGCCCCTCATCGAGTATAACAAAGTCCCCTGGTCGAGTATAACAAACTCACCTGGTCAGTATAACAAAAGTCCACTGATGAGTATAACAAAGTCCCCGGATCGGAGTATAACAAAAGGCCCTGATCGAGTTTAACAAAGGCCTCATCAAGTATAACAGCGTCCTGATGAGTATAACAAAATCCGCTGATCGAGTATAACAAAGTCCCCTGATCGAGTATAACTAAGGCCCTGATCTAGGTTTAACAAAGGGCCCCTGATCGGGTTTAACAAAGGCCCCTGATCAGGTATAACCAAAGGTCCCTCGTCAGGTTTAACAAGGCCCCTCATCGGAGTTTAACAAAGAGGCCTCATCAGATAAAAAAGTCCCTGGTCGAGTATATCAAGCTCCCTGGTGGAGTATAACAAACTCACCTGATCGGTATACCAAAGTCCCTGATCGTAACAAAGTCCCTGATCATTTTAAAATCCCCTGATCGAGATAACCAAAGTCCCTGGTCGAGTATAACAATGGCCCCTGATCCCGAGTATAACAAGGCCCCTGATAGAGTGTAAAAGTCCCTGGTCGAGTATAACAAGGTCCCTCATCAGGTTTAACAAAGGCACCTCATCGAGGTATAACAAGAGTCACCTGGTCGAGTATAACAAACTCCCCTGGTCAAGTATAAAAAGAACCTGATCGAGTATAACAAAGTCCCTGATGAAGTATAACAAAGGCCCTGATCCGAGAGTATAACAAAGGCCCTCATCAAGTATAACAAAGTCTCCTGATCGGTATAACAAATCCACTGATCCGAGTATAACAAAGTCTGATCGGTAAACTATGGCCCTGATCGGGTTTAACAAAGGCCCTCGAGAGTGTAACAAAGGCCCTGATTCAAGCATAACAAGGTCCCTCATCGGGTTTAACCAGGCCCTCATCAGCAGGTTTAACAAAGGCCCCTCATCGAATGATAACAAAGTCCCCTGGTCGGTATATCAAACTCCTGGTCGGTATAACAAACTCACCTGGTCGAGTATACAAGTCCCCTGATCGAGTATAACAAACTCCCTGATCGGGTATAACTATGGCCCCTGATCGGTTTAACA
>NW_024739262.1:0-27579 GCF_018991925.1 Homarus americanus | reverse complement strand
TGGCCCTTTGGAAAAATAAAAGCAACAAATGAACAGGGTGTAAAGATTTCATTTATCTAATCATTTCTGTTGATACACTGATAAAAGACAACGGTTAAGGTGTAAGTAACTGCTACATAGGTGATGAAAGCTGTGATTAATTACATGCCAATTACATAAATATATATATCCTTACCGACTTGTACTGTAGATAGAGTTCTGTGAGTACGTCTAGCTGATGATACTTGGCTGATGATGAGAGCTGTTACCATATCCACGGACGAGAACAGAGTGGGGTTTCCACAGCAATCGAGGTCCCATGTTGATTTTCCACGTCATTTATTACCCACAATCCATTTATACTATACATTATCTGTTGATATATACTAAAGGAGTTGATAAAAAAAAGTCATATATATTACTGAAGAAAAAATTATTAAGTCCTTTATATTTTATATGCATTTCTTGAACAATGAGGAATATATTCCTCATGGCGTCTCTGTGACGTAGAATGTGGACGGCCTCTCCTCATGACGTCACCAACTGTCATATGTTTTCCTCGTTAGCAGACGATATTCCTCAAAACGGCAGCCCTGCCTCACTCCCATAGGATCTACGCTAAAGAAAATAAAAATGAAAGTTTTATTTACGTATTTTTGAAGGCTTATGCTAGTATTAAAAGTTGTACAATAATTGTATGGAATGGAGATGTTTTGTTTTATTTTAATTGGAGCCACTGATCAAATGTATAAAATAAATAAAAATATCTTACTTGCGACGCTTGCGACCGCTGGATTCCATCCAACGTCGCTGGTTGGCTAGCGATGACATCACTTATTAAGCTCCGCCCACTGAGTTACATCCAATACTGTACCTCAATATTACACACCATGAAGTGGCAAAAGGGGCGTGGCTTAGCGATCTCGAGAGTAGAGTTGCCAATTAGTGAATTCCTATGGGCCTGCGTGAGGCTACCTGGTATCTACCTACCTTGCGTTGAAAAACATCACTTCTCGTCCCATCAGCGAAGTTAAACAACGTCTTATTCTGGTTAGTACTTGGATCCGTGGCCGCCAGGGATCATCATCGGCTTAACCTTTAAACTATACAAAATCACTACCGGAAATAAGCTACTGGTGGCTTTGAGGCTACCATAGTCGTATTACCTAACCTCATCATCCACACATACACACACAATGGTGGGTCTAGATTTTTTTTTGGAGGGGGGGCACTCTGATGTGTTTAAAGGGGGGGGGGGAGTCCAAGGAGCCTTGTAGTCACGTATTTAAAGTTTCATTACAATCATTGGTTTCTTTAGGTATTTTATGATGAAATATTGTAGTTTTAATGTAAGGGCGGGAACTTCCTTACTTTATTTCATACTATTCTTCTGATTTATTCATATACTTATTTCAAATATTTCTTCTCTTCAACAAGTATCCTGTTTTATATAGTTATTATTCTTCAATACTTATATACTTTTTAAATTATTTTCTTACTCATGTCTATCTTTTATATTAAACTTTTATGCTGTATATAATTAGTAATTTTCTATGCTGTCTTTATTTCCACGGTGGAAACATATCTCATATTTCTCTGCTTATATTTTCCAAGTCAATATTCTTGTCTTTACCTCATTTCTTTTTATATGTAATATTATATTTTCTGAATTCCAATGTCCTTACCTTGGTGAAGTAAACTCTGTTTTTACTTATATTCTAATACATAGATTAGTCTGGGGAACCATGTCTTTCTTATTACAACACTGATCATACTTTCAACGGTAGCCTGCCACCACCCAGACTTTTAATAGAATAACATGTTTTAGTGCATTGTTAGGTAGTGTGGTAGAGAGTTTCTAGGCCCGTGAGTACAAGTATTATTTTCTGAGAACCAATGTTTAGAAGGAATAGAGTGATGATGCTGGTAGTTTACTAATTTAATATTTATTAACACAAGGAGTGAATAAGATGTTAATTAAGTTCACTCAGACAAGCCTGGACCCTCAGGTCTTACTTTACCATTCATGAAATAGATCTGCAATTACTTATTATATCATTAAACAACTTCAATTACTTATTACATCATTAAACAACTTCAATTACTTATTACATCATTAAACAACTTCAATTACTTATTACATCATTAAACAACTGTTGCATTATTTTTTTGACAAATTAGATACAGTAATTATTACACACGTTTAGATCGGACTGGACCCTCAGGTCTTACTTTACAAGTAACAAAGTAACAAATTACATCTTCAATTCTCGGTTACAACATCTAACAATCATTATATTATTTCATTGTCAGTGCAAGTGGGTAATATGACACACTTGACACTATCCCGAATTAAAATATTCTTTATAACAACGTGCTATTTCGGAATGAATAACATGGCACTTTAACTAGCATTCAGTGGTTGGTGGATTCAACTCCGATAACAACAGTACCACTGGGATGCCAACATTCATGGGTTCAATACTTAACCTGGGATAATTATATGTCTGTTAATTATCACCGATCATATACAACAATAGTAATACTTTGACCCAGGGGCGCACCCAGAAATTGAGTAGGGGGGGGGGTTTCAAATTACTGAGAAGTCTGGCGAGCGTAGGGAGCCCTTTCAGCTGGGGGGGGTCCGGAAAATTTTTGAAATCTGACCAATATTTGACGCCATTTGCACTGAATCTTAGGAAATAATCTGAGGTTGAAGATGGTGTAATTTAGCACCCTATTCTTTGTATATAGATTTATATTACAGGATAATAGAAGTCATAATTTTTTTTTAAATATTTTATCTACACAATTTTATAATACATGAATTTACTGCACTAAATATAGAGTATATAATATGGATATTGCTGTACTGAATGTGTAACAATCATTAAGCATTTTAATACTTGTATATAATGACTAACTAACATTGAACACTAACAGAGCTCATAAAATTTGCTTAGCAGTTTTTGAACACCAGTAAAATACATTGCCTTTATTTTTCTGCAAGTCCATTGGCAAATTTCATCTTCCTGGGATTTCTCTGTGCAAATGTGTCAATTACTTGGTTTATATCCACTGGTATATCTCGGTGCATTTGCAGTAATATCAGGCCTGTCAGTCTCTCATTCCCCATTGTTGATCTGAGTTTTGTTTTTATTCATTTCAGGCCACTAAATGATCTTTCTGCAGAGCATGTCGTTACTGGCAGGGTGCACAGGATAATGAGCAGGGTCCTCACGTTGGGGAACATGGAACTTGGTGTCTGGGAGAGGGTGGTGGTCAGTGTAGTTGGAAGACTGGTTGGGGTGAGGTTGACCCTACTTTCGTGTTACTAAGGTGTCGCCAGGTCAGGTATGGGTTGGCCGCACCATGCAGTACCTGGAGGGGGGGTTTCCGGGCAACCAGGAAACCCCCCTGGGTGTGCCACTGCTTTGACTCATATAACTGTAAGGAGTGCCCCAGGGTATAACACTGGTGTCTCCACAACAAATGAAGATCGCTGTTAGGGGTCGGTTATAGACTGGCACACGGCGACTCGGCGAGGGAGTCCAGCCTAGTTCCCAGGGGCAGAGTCTGCCAATAGCATATAATCCTGCCGAATTAACGACATCATCCACTACAGCTAACTGTTATGCAGCTACCGATTCCCAGTAGCTGCTGGGTATTCAGCTTACACACACACTGGCCTGTGATAATTTTTGGAGAGCGTCAGAGAAATGTATAATAATAACTCAATCACAAACAATCTTTTGTCTAGCAATGACAGACAACATTTACGTTATATTAATTCTTTCACTGGGTAAGTGACAATTTCACTGTTACAACATGATCACTGATATTCACAAAATCGGCTAAGTTAAATTGAATTAACATGGCGGCGGGAAATCTTACACATACCTGTGATAATTTTTGGAGAGCGTCAGAGAATGTGGCACTTTCCCGTGCACAAGCTTAAATACAGCTAACTGGCAACTCAACACATGCCAGAAATGGCTAACCATGCAGTGACAGAAATTATATTCAAATCAATTGCTGCACATTTAAATATGATACTCAGTAGCCACGGGTCAGGCGAATTTTTTAAGTGGATTTACATAATCTAATCAGAGATTGAGCTTGCCAGGAAAAAGGGGAATTACACACCTTGATAACTTTTAGTTTACCAACTGGGCGGGATTTCTAGACAAGGAGCCTTTATGCATATACGTTGAGATGTTGGAGATACGGAGTTTGACATGTTCTTTTCAGGAGATTAATGACTTTCTTAAATTGACAACTGAAAATAACTAAATTACAAACATTAGATTCTCTGATGTTTAGGCAACAAAATTATCTAACTTCAGTAGCAATTGGAAACTCATGGCTAGTCCTAGGGACAAAATCATGAGATGCCATTCGTACAGGCAAACTCGACTCTCACTTACTAGACAAGTGTTACTAACAACAAAGACAGTTGAAGCCTTCAACATTACTCACAAAGGATCTTGAATGCTTTAACTGTATCAAACATATCTAAGTTGACTCAAAACAATGGTGTTTTCTCTCATATTCAAATTCACTGTACAGAGAGGTTGGTTTCAGGAAGTCAGAGAAAATGGGATAATGGACTGAGGCGTCTTGAAGCGATGAGAAAACGGACTCCTCAGACGGGTGACTCAAAGGAAAGCAGAGCTACATGTTTTGTGGGCTATTGAGCGTAATATGAATCGTCTTATTTTACGTTAACTGACGTGTTTGACTGTGGTCATTACATTAAAGATGTTAATTCAAGGTATTAAATTATTTTGGTTAGATATGATTGTATGGCTGTCGAGACGCAGAAGGACTGGTGCAGCAAGAGGACGAATGTACACAGTGATGGGTGGATGACTACTGACTACTGTACACAGTGACCGACCGGACTCCAACAAGAAGAAGGAGGTAGACGAATGTATCCAGTACAGTGAAGGTGGATGGAGAAGGAGTGTTGTACAGTACAGTATTTAGAGACTGTACTGGAGACTGGCAGGATTACATGGAAACCACTGTAGCTATAATGGTCTAAATATATTAGAATAAATGTTGTTGAATATAAAACCAGTAATACTTTTAATTTATCATACCTATTGCTTATTGATAGGTTTTAGATATGTAAACATAATTTTTGTAGCATGTTTTGATAAAACAAGTTGCTCTGGCGCTTCCATACATCTAAAATTTAAAATTTCTCTAAAATTTGTATACTTCATGAGCCCATGCAATTCAAATTTTTGAGTATTCTGATTCCAAATATAACTTTACTTTTTTTACAGCATCAATAGTTTTATCAGAAATTATCAATTAATTTTTTATCGTCTCTGAAATTTAACCAGAAATCAGAAGGTGAAATGTTGATTTACATCACATTTGCTAATGAAATAAATGAAGCGAGAACACAATTTTATGTTTTATTGAAAGCATACACAACACATTTCTTTTCTACACTTGTTACTAATGAAATTGAACAATAAACTATGCTAAATATGAACACTTGAACGGCATTTTCTTTTGTGTTCCTAAGGGTCCTCTTGAATCAAACTCCACACGTAGTCACCCATCATAGCTTCATTCCATGTCCCCTGATATCTCCTCTCCATAGTTTGTATGTCCTGGTGAAGCCGTTCACCATGCTCTTCACTCACGTGTCCTAGGTTTGGTCTGAAGAATTCCAAGTGTGAATGCAAGTACTGTAGTGTAACTTCAGTGACATTCTGCAGCCAAGTTCTCTATGATATACAATACAATTTTCCACCATCTCCTTGTAGTTGTCAGACTTCTGGTTGCCCAGAAACCCATGTACTATAAGCCGAAATGCTTGCCAGGCAATTTTTTCAACAGTTGACATTTTGTCTTCCAAATCTTTATATGCCAACATCTGCCTAATTTGTGGTCCAATGAAGAAGCCTCCTTTGACTTTGGCCTCAGACAATTTTGGGAACATTAAGTGGACATGTTTAAGGGCGTTACTTTCTGGGCTTAATGCTTTGATAAACTGCTTCACAAGCCCTAACTTTATGTGAAGTGATGGCAGCAATATCGTCTCTCTTTGAATAAGAGCATTGTTACATACATTGTGTGCACCACGAGTTAATTCGCTTCCGACATGCCAATCTCTTCTGTCATAGTGTTTGTCATCTGCTCTACTATCCCATAGACAGAGAATACTTGGTATAGCCATCTTGTAGTCCAAGCAGGAAACCTATCATCTTGAAGTCTCCACATACATCCCTATTATTTCTTGTTATAGTTGAGGCTGTCCAACAAAATCTTTACATTTTCATAGTCTTCCTTCATGTGAACTAAATGACCTACCGGAATTGATGGAAGTGTATTCCCATTGTGAATCAACCAGCCTTAAGACTTTTGTTGAGCTGTCAACAAACAGACGCCAATCAGAAGTGTTGTACTCAATACCTATTTGGCCAAAAAGGCCATTGACATCAGAGCAGTAACACAGCAAATTGAGTTCCAAAACTTTGAAGAAAGGTGTAAAAGTTAGATGCCGTTTCCTGTATGTACTAATCTTGCTACTAGGATCGAGTAAATTCCACTCCTTGAGACGAGATGTCAAAACCTCAGCATTTTCCTTGGTAAGGCCTAAATCCCTGACTAAGTCATCCAGTTTGTGCTGATTAGGAAAAGTGGGGATTTGCTTGAGTCTGCTACATTAAAGTCAACATCCTCGCTCTCTTCAGAAGATGAGAAGTCAGCATTTGAAATCTCTGCTTTTTAACAGAAATCCCCCAAAATTGCATTACAATTGAGAAAAAGAGTGATATTGTTAAAGTTTTAAAAAAATATTGATAGCATGGCAAAACCAATGGCAGATTCATAACCAGCATGTCTAAATTAGTAAAGAAACATATCAAAAGCAACATAAACAAAAAAATGTTGCACAGTGTTATCTAATAATATTTATTTACAGAGCCGATCAGCCGAGATGGTTGGACAGCTACTTCCAGGGTTCATCAAGGCAGATGAAAGAAATTTACTTAAAGTAGAAGTCATTATGATAGTAGAGTATTATCAAGAACTCCGCCATCCAGCTATGAAGCACGTTAAATTAGATATGTCATCTGATCATACCCTGGCTGTGGTTGTCCTCAGTCTTTCCACAACATTAAATATAGACATTAGTGACAAAAACTTAGTTTCCAGACATGAAATAGAGAACAGTGATGAAAACTTCCATGTTGGAGTTATCGGTCTTCTGCATCATTTTGGCACCCAGCAAGTAAATACACACGATGATACTTGAGCAGTAATTTATTATAACCTAAACATAAGGTATGGCCATAAGTCCTGTATTTCTGCTGGTAACAACACATACACCACAGCTGGCTGCCTCCAGGCTCCTGTTCGGCGGCTCGAGCCAACCTGTGGCGTCACAACCAATCACAGCTTTTCACAGTCACGTGACTTGTAAGCAACTTTAACCCTTATTTTATTTTTTTTTTAAATTTTGGCCCATTTATTTTAAAATATCATTACCATAGTAAATTTAACCGTTTTCTTTACCCAGTGACCTGCCATCTTACGAAAAAATTCCGACCGACAACTCCTCTATTTAGGTTTGGGAAGGTTGTTATAGTTTAAGTATTGATTGTAATTTTGTACAATGTGTCAAATGCTCAGAGAACTTATTTGAACTCAGCTATACTTTTATTTATACTGTTATTGACATAAGTAAGTTATTCAAGAAAATAATATGTAATTATAGAAGAGAAGGGTAAAAGTCTGACTTACAGTATGTTTCATAACTGTTTATATTATAATGTGAACAATGTATTAAAACATTTGGTAGCGAATATATTATCTTTACTGTCAACTTCAACAACATCATTATTTCCTCATTCAATAGTTATAAAGATTTGATTAAAACCTACTGTATGTACACTGCTATTATGAAAGCTGAAGTAACGAAGGATAAAAGAAAACACTAAAATCAACAAAGAAGTGTCAAATAATATCATCGGTCTGAAGCAGATTGGTAACGTCATGGAGAAGTAGACAATCACTATATTGTTGTCTGACCTCAACAATGACCCCCCGCCCCCCAAATTGATTCTTGTGGAGAAAATGTCCCAATATATACAAATTCGTTATAGGCAATGACTTTCAGGAACTCATCCTTTGTGATAATTGGTGTATTCCTGTTATCGAATCAGAGGAGCTTTTATCATGATACAGTACTGTACTTATACCAGTAATTGATTTTTAAACAAAAAGGGAGCTTATACAGTGAGAAGGCAGGTAAAGACTTTCAGCATGAGTAAATAGAGGTGACAGTCCTAACATTAAAGACTTGTTATGAGAGTTGTTGTTGGTTAAAACTGGTAATATTTATTTGTCCAACACAAGGAAAGGTCTTTATTAAGCACTATGATTAAGATCTTTGCATACAACTAAATAACAATAAACCTAAAGGCTAATAACTACAATGAAAACTAATATGAAAGAAAGTTAAACTATTTCCCAATATAATCATTACAGTCTATGAATTACATATATCCATTAACTTAAAGTAATTGTTCAATGATCAATACAGAGCTTTCATCTTGTTTTTATGTACAACTGTGCTTCTAAGTTTACTCCTGGGAAGCCTCTGTAATAATACTGAACATCCTTTAAGCTGTATTTCAGGATATCCAACACATTTCCTTAGTTTATTCACTTCCCGTGTGTCCATTTTAGAGTCTGACATTGTTCTATATCTCTGACAACTTAGAGATTCACCTTCACTATCACTAGCGGGTGAATTACAGTGGTCCCTCGGTTAACGAACTGTTCGGTTAACAAAATTTCGGTTAAGAAATTACCTTCCATAAGAATCTTCAATTCGGTTAACAATCAAAAATTTGATTAACGAAATCCTTACGACAACATGTTTTGGCTTGCCCATCAGCTGATAGGCTAGTCCGCCAATGCAGTAATCGGTTCTAGACTTACAAGCGTTTCCATTGGAGTAAATATCAAGAAGGTTGTGCTCTTTAATATTTTTGCAAGTTTTATATTAAAATTATAAGTCATTTTAACATTTATTTAACATAATTAAAAATTATCAATTATGCATATATTATAATATATGCAGTACAGAGAACTAGTTTTTGGTGTGCCCATCAGCCACTTCACTCACCCACCAAGGCGTCAGTTTAACTCTCTGTACAGTGGAGGAAACATCTTGCTTGTGGGTCTCTTGAACACAGAGTATTTTTACGTTTTTACAGTACAATTATTGGTCATTCTAAAATTTAGTTAACATATTGATAATATATAGCGCAGTGCAGTGTTGATTTAAATAAAATAATCTTTAATACAGCTAGTGAACTTAATATTTTAGTGGTGAAATTACTGTATTGAATCCACCATGGGTCCAAAGAAATCTGGAAAGACAATTTCAATTCAAGTGAAACAGGAAATTATTAAGAAACATGAAGAAGGCATTTGAAAAAAAATGTACTAAGTAAAGAAAATGGCATGTCGGCATCAACAGTGTCTACAATTTCTTGTGCAGAAAGAAAAATTTAAAGAAGTGAAAGTGAGGGATAAATCTACCAGAATGTATAAAGGTAGACTATTAATTGCAGAAACAGAGAGGTTACTTCTTATTTGGATTAAAGAAAAACAAATGAAAGGAAATTCAATTTCTACTGAATTTATTTATGAAAGAGCCAGGGAAATATACGAACATTTGAAGGAAGATCAACCTAGTTCTTCTACAACTGAGTTTGAAGAGTTTAGGGCCAGCAAGGGCTGATTCGATAAATTTAAGAAAAGAAGTGACATAGGACGCAGACCGAAGTAGGCAACAGACAGAGGTAGGCAACAGACAGAGGTAGGCAACAGACAGAGGTAGGACACAGAGAGAGATAGGCAACACACACAGGTAGGACACAGACAGAGGTAGGGAACAGGCAGAGGTAGGCAACAGGAAGAGGTAGGCAACAGACAGAGGTAGACAACAGAGAGGCAGTACACAGAGTGAGGTAGGAAACACACAGAGGCGGTACACAGAGAGAGGTAGGCAACACACAGAGGCGGTACACAGAGAGAGGTAGGCAACACACAGAGGTAGGACAAAGACAGAGGTAGGCAACACACAGAGGCAGTACACAGAGAGAGGTAGGCACTAGACAGAGGAGGACACAGACAGAGGTAGGCAACAGACAGAGGCAGGAGGCAGACCGAGGTAGGCAACAGACAGAGGCAGGCAACAGACAGACAGACAGGTATAAAACAGACCGAGGTAGGCAACAGACAGAGGCAGGGAGGCAGACCGAGGTAGGCAAGAGACAGAGGCAGGCAACAGACAGAGGTAGGGAAACACACTGAGGGAGGCAAAAGACAGAGGCAGGAGGCAGACCGAGGTGGGCAACAGACAGAGGTAGGCAACAGACAGAAGTAGGAAACAGACAGAGGGAGGCAAAAGACAGAGGCAGGAGGCAGACCGAGGTGGGCAACAGACAGAGGTAGGCAACAGGCAGAGGCAGTACATAGAGAGAGGTAGGCAACACACAGAGGTAGGCAACATACAGAGGTAGGACACAGACAGAGGTATTCGACAGACAGAGGTAGGCAACAGAGAGAAGCAGCAGATAGACCGAGATAGGCATCAGACAGGGGTAGGCAACAGACAGAGGTAGGACACAGACAGAGGTAGGAAACAGACAGAGGCAGGCAACTTACAGGGGTAGACAAGAGACTGAGGTAGACAAGAGACAGAGGTAGACAAGAGATAGAGGTAGGCAAGAGATAGAGGTAGACAAGAGACAGAGGTAGACAAGAGACAGAGGTAGGCAACAGACAGGGGTCGGCAACAGAAAGGGGTAGGCAACAGACAGAGGTTGGACACAGACAGAGGGAGGACACAGACAGAGGTAGGAAACAGACAGACGCAGGCAACATACAGGGGTAGAGAAGAGACAGAGGTAGACAAGAGACAGAGGTAGACAAGAGACAGAGGTAGGCAACAGACAGGGGTAGGCAACAGACAGGGGTAGGCAACAGGCAGAGGTAGGAGACAGACAGAGGGAGGACAGTGGCAGAGGTAGGACACAGACAGATGTAGGCAACAGACAGAAGTAGGCAATAGACAGGTAGGACAGAGACAGAGGTAGGACACAGACAGATGTAGGCAATAGATAGGGGTAGGCAATAGACAGGGGTAGGCAACAGACATAAGTTGGCAACAGACACAGGTAGACAACAGACATTGCTAGGCAACAGACAGGGGTAGGCATCAGACAGAGGTAAGACGCAGACAGCGGTAGGACGCAGACAAATGTAGGCAACACAGAGGTAGGCAACAGACATTGCTAGGCAACAGACAGGGGTAGGCAGTAGGCAACAGACTGAGGCAGGACAGAGACAAAAGTAACGCAACAGACAGAGGTAGACAACAGACAGGGGTAGGCAACAGACAGAGGCAAGAAACAAACAGAAGTAAGCAACAGACAGAGGTAGACAACATACAGAGGTACGCAGCAGGCAGAGGTAGGACACAGACAGAGGTATGACACATAGAGGTAGGCTACGGACAGGGGTACGCAACATACAGAGGTAGGTAACAGACAGAGGTAGGCAAGAGACAAAGGTAGGCAACAGACATAAGTTGGCAACAGACAGAGGTAGACAACAGACAGAGGTAGGCATCAGACAGAGGTATGACGCAGACAGAGGTAGGACGCAGACAAATGTAGGCAACGGACAGAGGTAGGCAACAGACATTGCTAGGCAACAGACAGGGGTAGGCAACAGACAGATTAGGCAACAGACTGAGGCAGAACAGAGACAAAAGTAACGCAACAGACAGAGGTAGACAACAGACAGGGGTAGTCAACAGACAGAGGCAAGGGACAAACAGAAGTAAGCAACAGACAGAGGTAGACAACATACAGAGGTACGCAGCAGGCAGAGGTAGGACACAGACAGAGGTATGACACATAGAGGTAGGATACGGACAGGGGTACGCAACATACAGAGGTAGGTAACAGACAGAGGTAGGCAAGAGAAAAAGGTAGGCAACAGACAGAGGTAGGCAACAGTCAGAGGTAGGACACAGACAGAGGTAGGCAACACACACAGGTAAGGAACATTCAGAGGCAGGACACAGACAGAGGTAGGCAACACACGCAAGTAGGACACAGGCAGAGGTAGGGAACAGGCAGAGGTAGGCAACAGACAGAGGTAGGCAACATACAGAGGTAGGCAACAGACAGAGGTAGGCAAGAGACAAAGGTAGGCAACAGACATAAGTTGGCAACAGAAAGAGGTAGACAACAGACAGAGGTAGACAACAGACAGAGGCAGCACACAGACAGAGGTTGGTAACAGGCAGAGGTAGGGAACAGGCAGAGGTAGGCAACAGACAGAGGTAGGCAAGAGACAAAGGTAGGCAAGAGACAAAGGTAGGCAACAGACAGAGGTAGGCAAAAGACAGAGGTAGGCAACAGACAGAGGAAGGACATAGACAGAGGTAGGCAACAAGCAGAGGCAGCAGACAGACAGATGTATGCAACAGATAGAGGTAGCCAACAGACAGAGGCAGTACACAAAGAGAGGTAGGCAAAATACACAGGTAGGACACAGACAGAGGTAGGGAACAGGCAGAGGTAGGAAACAGACCGAGGTAAGGAAAAGACAGAGGCAGTTGGCAGACCGAGGTAGGCAACAGATAGGGGTAGGCAACAGACAGGGGTAGGCAACAGTCAGAGGTAGGACACAGACAAAGGTAGGCAACAGACAGAGGTAGGCAACAGGCAGAGGCAGTACACAGGCAGAGGCAGTACACAGAGAGAGGTAGGCAACACACAGAGGTAGGCAACATATAGAGATAGGACACAGACAGAGGTAGGCAACAGACAGACGTAGGCAACAGACAGAGGTAATCATCAGACATAGATAGGAGACAGACATAGGTAGGCAACAGACAGAGGTAGGAAACAGACCAAAGTAGGCAAAAAACAGAGGCAGGAGGCAGACATAGGTAGGCAACAGACAGAGGTAGGCAACAGACAGAGGTAGGAAACAGACCGAGGGAGGCAAAAGACAGAGGCAGCAGGCAGACCGAGGTGGGCAACAGACAGAGGTAGGCAACAGGCAGAGGCAGTAAACAGAGAGAGGTAGGCAACACACACAGGTAGGACACAGACAGAGGTAGGGAACAGGCAGAGGTAGGCAACAGACAGAGGTAGGCAAAAGACAGAGGTAGACAACAGACAGATGTAGGCAACATACAGAGGTAGGACACAGAGAGAGATAGGCACTAGACAGAGGTAGGACACAGACAGAGGTAGGCAACAGACATAGGTAGGCAACAGACTGACGCAGTACACAGAGAGAGGTAGGAAACACACACAGGTAGGACACAGACAGAGGTAGGCAACACACAGACAGAGGTAGGCAACACACAGACAGAGGTAGGCAACACACAGAGACAGTACACAGAGAGAGGTAGGCAACACACAGAGGTAGGGAACAGGCAGAGGTAGGCAACAGACAGAGGTAGGCAACAGACAGAGGTAGGCAACATACAGAGGCAGTACACAGACAGAGGTAGGCACTAGACAGAGGCAGGACAGACAGAGGTAGTGAACAGAAAGAGGTAGGAAACAGACAGACGCAGGCAACATACAGGGGTAGAGAAGAGACAGAGGTAGACAAGAGACAGAGGTAGACAAGAGACAGAGGTAGGCAACAGACAGGTGTAGGCAACAGACAGGGGTAGGCAACAGGCAGAGGTAGGAGACAGACAGAGGGAGGACACTGGCAGAGGTAGGACACAGACAGATGTAGGCAACAGACAGAAGTAGGCAATAGACAGGTAGGACAGAGACAGAGGTAGGACACAGACAGATGTAGGCAATAGATAGGGGTAGGCAATAGACAGGGGCAGGCAACAGACATAAGTTGGCAACAGACACAGGTAGACAACAGACATTGCTAGGCAACAGACAGGGGTAGGCATCAGACAGAGGTAAGACGCAGACAGCGGTAGGACGCAGACAAATGTAGGCAACAGACAGAGGTAGGCAACAGACATTGCTAGGCAACAGACAGGGGTAGGCAACAGACAGAAGTAGGCAACAGACTGAGGCAGGACAGAGACAAAAGTAACGCAACAGACAGAGGTAGACAACAGACAGGGGTAGGCAACAGACAGAGGCAAGAAACAAACAGAAGTAAGCAACAGACAGAGGTAGACAAACATACAGAGGTACGCAGCAGGCAGAGGTAGGACACAGACAGAGGTATGACACATAGAGGTAGGCTACGGACAGGGGTACGCAACATACAGAGGTAGGTAACAGACAGAGGTAGGCAAGAGACAAAGGTAGGCAACAGACATAAGTTGGCAACAGACAGAGGTAGACAACAGACAGAGGTAGGCATCAGACAGAGGTATGACGCAGACAGAGGTAGGACGCAGACAAATGTAGGCAACGGACAGAGGTAGGCAACAGACATTGCTAGGCAACAGACAGGGGTAGGCAACAGACAGATTAGGCAACAGACTGAGGCAGGACAGAGACAAAAGTAACGCAACAGACAGAGGTAGACAACAGACAGGGGTAGGCAACAGACAGAGGCAAGAGACAAACAGAAGTAAGCAACAGACAGAGGTAGACAACATACAGAGGTACGCAGCAGGCAGAGGTAGGACACAGACAGAGGTATGACACATAGAGGTAGGCTACGGACAGGGGTACGCAACATACAGAGGTAGGTAACAGACAGAGGTAGGCAAGAGACAAAGGTAGGCAACAGACTGAGGTATGACACAAACAGAGGTAGGACAAAGACAGAGGTAGGCAGTAGACAGAGGTAGGACACAGACAGAGGTAGACAACAGACAGAGGCAGCACACAGACAGAGGTAGGTAACAGGCAGAGGTAGGCAACAGGCAGAGGCAGTACACAGAGAAAGGTAGGCAACACACAGAGGTAGGCAACATACAGAGGTAGGACACAGACAGAGGAAGTAAACAGACAGAGGTGGTAAGCAACAGACAGATAGGAATACATAGACAGAGGTAGGCAAATAGACAGAGGTAGCAACAGACATAGGTAGGCAAATATTACAGAGTGTAGACATAGACAGAGTGCAGGCAACAGACAGAGGTAGGTACAGACAGAGGTGACATAGACAGAGGTAGGCAAACAGACAGAGGCAGCAACAGACAGAGGAAAAGGCAACAGACAGAGACACAGACAGAGGTAGGCAACAGACAGAGTGTAGCAAACAGATTGTGAGTGTAGGCAACATACAGAGGTAGGACATAGACAGAGGTAGGGAACAGACAGAGGTAGGCAACAGACAGAGGTAGGCATGAGACAGAGGTAGGACATAGACAGAGGTAGGTAACAAGCAGAGGCAGCACACAGACAGAGGTAGGCATGAGATAGATGTATGCAACAGACAGACGTAGCCAACATACAGAGGCAGGACACAAACAGAGGTAGGCAACACACGCAGGTAGGACACAGGCAGAGGCAGGGAACAGGAAGAGGTAGGCAACAGACAGAGGTAGGCAAGAGACAAAGGTAGGCAACAGACAGAGGAAGGACATAGACAGAGGTAGGCAACAAGCAGAGGCAGCAGACAGACAGATGTATGCAACAGATAGAGGTAGCCAACAGACAAAGGCAGTTCACAAAGAGAGGTAGGAAAACACACAGGTAGGACACAGACAGAGGTAGGGAACAGGCAGAGGTAGGCAAGAGACAGAGGTAGGCAACATATAGAGGCAGGACACAGACAGAGGTAGGCACTAGACAGAGGTAGGCAACAGACAGAGGCAGTACACAGAGAGAGGAAGGAAACACGGACAGGTAGGACACAGACAGAGGTAGGCAACACACAGAGGCAGTACACAGAGAGAGGTAGGCAACACAAAGAGGTAGGAAACAGACCGAGGTAGGGAAAAGACAGAGGCAGGTGGCAGACCGAGGTAGGCAACAGATAGGGGTAGGCAACAGACAGGGGTAGGCAACAGACCGAGGGAGGCAAAAGACAGAGGCAGCATGCAGACCGAGGTGGGCAACAGACAGAGGTAGGCAACAGGCAGAGGCAGTAAACAGAGAGAGGTAGGCAAAACACGCAGGTAGGACTCAGACAGAGGTAGGGAACAGGCAGAGGTAGGCAACGGACAGAGGTAGGCAAAAGACAGAGGTAGACAATAGACAGAGGTAGGCAACATACAGAGGCAGGACACAGACAGAGGTAGCAACAGAAATAGGTAGGCAAAACAGACGCAGTACACAGAGAGAGGTAGGGAAACACACAGGACACAGGACAGAGGTGTAGGGCAACACACAGACAGATGCAGTGGGGCAAACACACAGACAGGGCAAACACAGAGAGGCAGTACACAGAGAGGTAGGCAACACACAGAGGCAGCAGTAAACAGAGAGAGGTAGGCAAAACACGCAGGTAGGACTCAGACAGAGGTAGGGAACAGGCAGAGGTAGGCAACGGACAGAGGTAGGCAAAAGACAGAGGTAGACAACAGACAGAGGTAGGCAACATACAGAGGCAGGACACAGACAGAGGTAGGCAACAGAAATAGGTAGGCAACAAACAGACGCAGTACACAGAGAGAGGTAGGAAACACACAGGTAGGACACAGACAGAGGTAGGCAACACACAGAGGCAGTACACAGAGAGAGGTAGGCAACACACAGAGGCAAGAGACAAACAGAAGTAAGCAACAGACAGAGGTAGACAACATACAGAGGTACGTAGCAGGCAGAGGTAGGACACAGACAGAGGTATGACACATAGAGGTAGGCTACGAACAGGGGTACGCAACATACAGAGGTAGGTAACAGACAGAGGTAGGCAAGAGACAAAGGTAGGCAACAGACAGAGGTAGGACACAGACAGAGGTAGACAACAGACAGAGGTAGGACGCAAACAAATGTAGGCAACAGACAGAGGTAGGCAACAGACATTGCTAGGCAACAGACAGGGGTAGGCAACAGACAGAAGTAGGCAACAGACTGAGGCAGGACAGAGACAAAAGTAACGCAACAGACAGAGGTAGACAACAGACAGGGGTAGGCAACAGACAGAGGCAAGAGACAAACAGAAGTAAGCAACAGACAGAGGTAGACAACATACAGAGTTAGGACACAGACAAATGGTAGGAGACAGACAGAGGTAGGCAACAGACAGAGGTATGACACATAGAGGTAGGCTACGGACAGGGGTACGCAACATACAGGGGTAGGTAACAGACAGAGGTAGGCAAGAGACACAGGTAGGGAACACGCAGAGGTAGGCAACAGTCAGAGGTAGGACACAGACAGAGGTAGGCAACACACACAGGTAGGGAACATTCAGAGGCAGGACACAGACAGAGGTAGGCAACACACGCAGGTAGGACACAGGCAGAGGAAGGGAACAGGCAGAGGTGTGAAAGTAACAGACATTTCTAGGCAAACAGACAGAGGCAGTGATGCTACAGAGAGAGAGGTAGGAAGCAAAACAGGCAGTAAGTGCAGTAGACAGACAGATATATGCAAATTGACAGAAGTAGCCAACAGACAGTTGCAGTGGACACAGACAGAGGTAGAATAATACAAAGAGGCATATTAAGACAGAGGTAGCCAACAGACAGAGGCAGTACACAAAGAGAGGTAGGCAAAACACACAGGTAGGACACAGACAGAGGTAGGGAACAGGCAGAGATAGGCAAGAAACAGAGGTAGGCAGCAGACAGAGGTAGACAACAGACAGAGGTAGGCAACATATAGAGGCAGGACACAGACAGAGGTAGGCACTAGACAGAGGTAGGACACAGACAGAGGTAGTCAGCAGACATAGGTAGGCAACAGACAGAGGCAGTACACAGAGAGAGGTAGGAAACACACACAGGTAGGACATAGACAGAGTAGAGAACAGGCAGAGTAGGCAAATTGCATAGAGGTGTGAAATAACAGACAGAGGCAGTACTCAAAGAGAAGTAGGCAAAACACACAGGTAGGACACAGACAGAGGTAGGGAACAGGCAGAGATAGGCAAGAGACAGAGGTAGGCAACAGACAGAGGTAGACAACAGACAGAGGTAGGCAACATACAGAGGCAGTACACAGACAGAGGTAGGCACTAGACAGAGGTAGGACACAGACAGAGGTAGGCAACAGACATAGGTAGGCAACAGACAGACGCAGTACACAGAGAGAGGTAGGAAACACACACAGGTAGGACACAGACAGAGGTAGGGAACAGGCAGAGGCAGTACACAGAGAGAGGTAGGCAACAGGTAGAGGCAGGATACAGAGAGAGATAGGACACAGACAGACGTAGGCAACAGACAGAGGTAGGAAACAGACCAAAGTAGGCAAAAGATAGAGGCAGGAGGCAGACAGTGGTAGGCAACAGACAGAGGTAGGCAAGAGACAGAGGTAGGAAACAGACCGAGGGAGGCAAAAGACAGAGGCAGCATTCAGACCGAGGTGGGCAACAGACAGAGGTAGGCAACAGGCAGAGGCAGTAAACAGAGAGAGGTAGGCAACACACACAGGTAGGACAAGGACAGAGGTAGGCAACACACAAGAGGCAGTACACAGAGAGAGATACATGAAACAGGTAGAGGTAGGCAATAGACAGAGGTAGGCAACGGACAGAGGTAGGCAAAAAGACAGGAGGATACCAACAGACAGAGTGTGTAGGTAAATATACAGAGGCAGGACACAGACAGAGGTAGGCAACAGACAGAGGTGGAAAGGGCAAACAGACAGAGTGCTAAATACACACAGAGGTAGGAAACACAATAACAGGTGGTGGACACAGACAGAGGTAGCAACAGACAGAGGTGAGGCAACAGACAGGGTAAGTGTGACAACAGAGATAGAGGGTAGGCAAGTAAATATACAGAAGCTACAGGCAAATAATAGAGGTAGGCAACATACAGAGGTAGGACAAAACAGAGGTAGGCAGCAGATAGAGGTAGGCAACATCACAGGAAGGACAGCATTATAACATCACAGACAGAGAAGGCACAGATGAGGTAGGCAACATCACAAGTGCGGATACAGACAGAGATAGGACACAGACAGAGGTAGGCAACAGACAGAGGTAGGAAACAGACAGAGGTAGGCAACAGACAGAGGTAGGAAACAGACCGAGGTAGGGAAAAGACAGAGGCAGTTGGCAGACCGAGATAGGCAACAGATAGGGGTAGGCAACAGACAGGGGTTGGCAACAGTCAGAGGTAGGACACAGACAAAGGTAGGCAACAGACAAATGTAGGCAACAGGCAAAGGCAGTACACAGAGAGAGGTAGGCAACAGGTAGAGGTAGGCAACAGGCAGAGGCAGGATACAGACAGAGATATGACACAGACAGTCTTAGGCAACAGACAGAGGCAATCATCAGAGATAGATAGGAGACAGACAGAGGTAGGCAACAGACAGAGGTAGGCAACAGACAGAGGTAGGCAACAGACAGAGGTAGACAAAAGACAGAGGCAGTACACAAAGAGAGGTAGGCAACACACAGAGGCAGTACACAGAGAGAGGTTGGCAACAAACAGAGGCAGGATACAGACAGAGTTAAGACACAGACAGAGGTAGGCAACATCAGAGGCAGGATACAGACAGAGTTAGGACACAGACAGAGGTAGGCAACAGACAGAGGTAGGCAACAGACAGAGGTAGGCAACAGACAGAGGTAGACAAAAGACAGAGGCAGTACACAAAGAGAGGTAGGCAACACACAGAGGCAGTACACAGAGAGAGGTTGGCAACACACAGAGGCAGGATACAGACAGAGTTAGGACACAGACAGAGGTAGGCAACATCAGAGGCAGGATACAGACAGAGTTAGGACACAGACAGAGGTAGGCACCAGGCAGAGGTAATCATCAGACAAAGGTAGGAGACAGACAGAGGTAGGCAACAGACAGAGGTAGGGAAAAGACACAGGCAGTTGGCAGACCGAGATAGGCAACAGACAGGGGTAGGCAACAGGCAGAGGCAGGATACAGACAGAGGCAGGATACAGACAGAGATAGGACACAGACAGAGGTAGGATACAGACCGAGGTAGGCAACAGACAGAGGCAAGAGGCAGACCGAGGTAGGAAACAGACTGAGGTAGGCAAAAGACAGAGGTAATCATCAGACATAGGTAGGAGACAGACAGAGGTAGGCAAGAGATAGAGGTAGGAAACTGACTGAAGTAGGCAAAAGACAGAAGGAGGAGGCAGACCGAGGTGGGCAACAGACAGAGGTAGGCAACAGGCAGAGGCAGGCAACAAACAGGGACAGGCAACAGACAGAGGCAAGAGACAAACAGAAGTAAGCAACAGAGAGAGGCAGGCAACATACAGAGGTAGGACACAGACAGAGGTAGGCAACAGACAGAGGCAGGCAACAAACAGGGACAGGCAACAGACAGAGGCAAGAGACAAACAGAAGTAAGCAACAGAGAGAGGCAGGCAACATACAGAGGTAGGCAACAGACAGAGGTAGGCAACAGGCAGAGGTATGACACATAGAGGTAGGCTACAGAAAGGGGTAGGCAACATACAGAGGTAGGCAACATACAGAGGTAGGCAAGAGACAAAGGTAAGCAACAGAGAAAGTTTGTACTCAGACAGAGGTGGGACAAAGACAGAGGTAGGCACTAGACAGAGGTAAGACACAGACACAGGTAGACAACAGACAGTGGCAGCACACAGACAGAGGTTGGCAACAGGCAGAGGCAGGACACAGACAAAGGTAGGCAACACAGAGAGGTAGGCCACAGACAGAGGTAAGCAACACAGAGAGGTAGGCAACAGACAGAAGTATGCAACAGACAGAAGCAGGCGACAGACAGAGGTAGGTAACAAACAGAGGTAGGCAACAGACAGAGGCAGAACAGACAGAGGTAGTGAACAGACAAAGGTAGGCAACAAACAAAAGTATGCAACAGACAAAGGTAGGCTACAGACAGAGGTAGGCTACAGGCAAAAGTAGGCAACATACAGAGGTAGGACACAGACAGATGTAGGTAACAGACAGTGGCAGGACACAAACAGAGGTAGGACGCAGACAGAAGTTGGCAACAGACAGAGGTAGGCAACAACCAGATTTAGGCAACAGACAGAGGTAGGACACTGAGAGAGGTAGGCAGCAGACAGAGGAAGGCAACAGATCGAGGTCGGCAACAGACAGAGGCAATACACAGAAAGAGGTAGGCAACACAAACAGGTAGGACACAGACAGAGGTAGGGAACATGCAAAGGTAGGCAACAGACAGAGGTACCCAACAGACAGAGGTAGACAACAGACAGAGGTAGGCAACATACAGAGGAAAGAGACAAACAGATGTAAGCAACAGACGGGGGTAGGCAACAGACAGAGGTAGGCTACAGACAGAGGTAGGCAACATACAGAGGTAGGCAACAGACAGAGGTAGACAACAGACAGAGGTAGGCAACAGATAGAGGTAGGCAACAGACAGAGGTAGGCAACAGATAGAGGTAGGACATAGTCAGAGGTAGGCAACAAGCAGAGGCAGCAGACAGACAGATGTAGGCAACAGACAGAGGTAGCCAAAAGACAAAGGTAGGAAACAGACAGAGGTAGGACACAAACAGAGGTAGGACAAAGACAGAGGTAGGCACTAGACAGAGGCAGCACACAGTTAGAGGTTGGCAACAGGCAGAGGCAGGACACAGACAGAGGTAGGCAACAGACAGAGGCAGGCAACAGACAGAGGTAGGCAAAAGACATAGGTAGGCAACAGACAGAGGCAGTACACAGAGAGAGGTAGGAAACACACACAGGTAGGATACAGACAGAGGTAGGCAACACACAGAGGCACACAGAGAGAGGTAGGCAACACACAGAGGCAGTACACAGAGAGAGGTAGGCAACACACAGAGGTAGGACACAGACAGAGGTAGGCAACAGACAGGGTTAGGCAACAGGCAGAGGCAGTACACAGAGAGAGGTAGGCAATACACAGAGGTAGGCAACATCCAGAGGTAGGCAACAAACAGAGGTAGGCAGCAGATAGAGATAGGCAACATCAGAGGCAGGATACAGACAGAGATAGGACACAGACAGAGGTAGGCAACAGACAGAGGTAGGAAACAGACCGAGGTAGGGAAAAGACAGAGGCAGTTGGCAGACCGAGGTAGGCAATAGACAGGGGTAGGCAACAGACAGGGGTTGGCAACAGTCAGAGGTAGGACACAGACAAAGGTAGGCAACAGACAGAGGTAGGCAACACGCACAGGCAGTACACAGAGAGAGGTAGGCAACACACACAGGTAGGACATAGACAGAGGTAGGATACAGACAGAGGTAGGCAACACACAGAGGCAGTACACAGAGAGAGGTAAGCAACACACAGAGGCAGTACACAGAGAGAGGTAAGCAACACACAGAGGTAGGACACAGACAGAGGTAGGCAACAGACAGGGGTAGGCAACAGGCAGAGGCTGTACACAGAGTGAGGTAGGCAACACACAGAGGTAGGCAACATCCAGAGGTAGGCAACAAACAGAGGTAGGCAGCAGATAGAGATAGGCAACATCAGAGGCAGGATACAGACAGAGATAGGACACAGACAGAGGTAGGCAACAGGCAGAGGTAATCATCAGACATAGGTAGGAGACAGACAGAGGTAGGCAACACACAGAGGTAGGCAACACGCACAGGCAGTACACAGAGAGAGGTAGGGCAACACACACAGGTAGGACATAGACAGAGGCAGGAAAACAGACCGAGGTGTAGGCAACAGGACAGAGGTAGGCAAAGGACAGAGGGGGAGGCAGACTGAGGTAGGCAACAGACAGAGGTAGCAGGCACAGGCAGAGGTAGTCCACAGAGAGAGGTAGGCAACACACAGAGGTAGGCAACATACAGAGGTAGGACACAGACAGAGGTAGGCAAAAGACAGAGGCAGGAGGCAGACCGAGGTAGGCAACAGACAGAGGTAGGCAACAGGCAGAGGCAGTCCACAGAGAGAGGTAGGCAACACACAGAGGTAGGCAACATACAGAGGTAGGACACAGACAGAGGTAGACAACACACAGAGGTAGACAACAGAGAGAAGCAGCAGATAGACCGAGATACGCAGCAGACAGGAGTAGTCAACAGGCAGAGGTAGGACACAGACAGAGGCAGGCAACAAACAGGGACAGGCAACAGACAGAGGCAGGACAGAGACAAAAGGTAGGCAACAAAAAGAGGTACGCAACAGACAGAGGAAGGACACAGACAGAGGTAGGAAACAGACAGAGGCAGGCAACATGCAGGTGTAGATGAGAGACAGAGGTAGACAAGAGACAGAGGTAGACAAGAAACAGAGGTAAGCAACAGACAGGGGTCGGCAACAGACAGGGGTAGGCAACAGACAGGGGTAGGCAACAGGCAGAGGCAAGAGACAAACAGAAGTAAGCAACAGAGAGAGGTAGACAACATACAAAGGTAGGCTACAGACAGAGGTAGGCTACATACAGAGGTAGGCAACAGACAGAGGTAGGCAACATACAGAGGTAGGCAAGAGACAAAGGTAGGCAACAGAGAAAGTTAGGACACAGACAGAGGTAGGCAACATACAGAGGTAGGCAATAGACAGAGGTAGGCATTAGACAGAGGTAAGACACAGACAGAGGTAGACAACAGACAGTGGCAGCACACAGACAGAGGTTGGCAACAGGCAGAGGCAGGACACAGACAGAGGTAGGCAACACAGAGAGGTAGGCCACAGACAGAGGTAGGCAACACAGAGAGGTAGGCAACAGACAGAAGTATGCAACAGACAGAGGCAGGCGACAGATAGAGGTTGGCTACAGGCAAAAGTAGGCAACATACAGAGGTAGGACACAGACAGATGTAAGTAACAGACAGTGGCAGGACACAGACAGAGGTAGGACGCAGACAGAAGTAGGCAACAGACAGAGGTAGGCAACAAACAGATTTAGGCAACAGACAGAGGTAGGACACAGATCGAGGTAGACAGCAGACAGAGGCAATACACAGAGAGAGGTAGGAAACACAAACAGGTAGGACACAGACAGAGGTAGGGAACATGCAGAGGTAGGCAACAGACAGAGGTACCCAACAGACAGAGGTAGACAACAGACAGAGGTAGGCAACATACAGAGGCAAGAGACAAACAGATGTAAGCAACAGACGGGGGTAGGCAACAGACAGAGGTAGGCTACAGACAGAGGTAGGCAACATCCAGAGGTAGGCAACAAACAGAGGTAGGCAGCAGATAGAGATAGGCAACATCAGAGGCAGGATACAGACAGAGATAGGGCACAGACAGAGGTAGGCAACAGGTAGAGGTAATCATCAGACATAGGTAGGAGACAGACAGAGGTAGGCAACAGACAGAGGTAGGAAATAGACAGAGGTAGGCAACAGACAGAGGTAGGAAACAAACCGAGGTAGGGAAAAGACAGAGGCAGTTGGCAGACCGAGGTAGGCAATAGACAGGGGTAGGCAACAGACAGGGGTAGGCAACAGTCAGAGGTAGGACACAGACAAAGGTAGGCAGCACACAGAGGTAGGCAACACGCACAGGCAGTACACAGAGAGAGGTAGGCAACACACAGAGGTAAGAGAGTGTAGGCAACACACAGGCAGTACACAGAGAGAGGGGGCAGGCAACACACAGAGGTAGGCAACACGCACAGGCAGTACACAGAGAGAGGTAGGCAACACACAGAGGTAGGCAACACGCACAGGCAGTCACAGAGAGAGGTAGGCAACACACAGAGGTAGGCAACATACAGAGGTAGGACACAGACAGAGGTAGGCAACAGGCAGAGGCAGGATACAGATAGAGATAGGACACAGACATACGTAGGCAACAGACAGGGGTCGGCAACAGACAGGAGTAGGCAACAGACAGGGGTCGGCAACAGACAGGGGTAGGCAACAGGCAGAGGCAAGAGACAAACAGAAGTAAGCAACAGAGAGAGGTAGACAACATACAAAGGTAGGCTACAGACAGAGGTAGGCTACATACAGAGGTAGGCAACAGACAGAGGTAGGACACATAGAGGTAGGCTACAGAAAGGGGTAGGCAACATACAGAGGTAGGCAACATACAGAGGTAGGCAAGAGACAAAGGTAGGCAACAGAGAAAGTTAGGACACAGACAGAGGTGGGACAAAGACAGAGGTAGGCACTAGACAGAGGTAAGACACAGGCAGAGGTAGACAACAGACAGTGGCAGCACACAGACAGAGGTTGGCAACAGGCAGAGGCAGGACACAGACAGAGGTAGGCAACACAGAGAGGTAGGCCACAGACAGAGGTAGGCAACACAGAGAGGTAGGCAACAGAAAGAAGTATGCAACAGACAGAAGCAGGCGACAGACAGAGGTAGGTAACAAACAGAGGTAGGCAACAGACAGAGGGAGAACAGACAGAGGTAGTGAACAGACAAAGGTAGGCAACAGACAGATGTAGGTAACAGACAGTGGCAGGACACAAACAGAGGTAGGACGCAGACAGAAGTAGGCAACAGACAGAGGTAGGCAACAAACAGATTTAGGCAACAGACAGAGGTAGGACACAGAGAGAGGTAGGCAGCAGACAGAGGAAGGCAACAGATCGAGGTAGGCAACAGACAGAGGCAATACAGAGAAAGAGGTAGGCAACACAAACAGGTAGGACACAGACAGAGGTAGGGAACATGCAGAGGTAGGCAACAGACAGAGGTACCCAACAGACAGAGGTATACAAAAGACAGAGGTAGGACACATACAGAGGCAAGAGACCAACAGATGTAAGCAACAGACGGGGGTAGGCAACAGACAGAGGTAGGCAACATACAGAGGTAGGCAACATACAGAGGTAGACAAGCGACAAAGGTAGGCAACAGACAGAGGTAAGACATAGTCAGAGGTAGGCAACAAGCAGAGGCAGCAGACAGACAGATGTAGGCAACAGACAGAGGTAGCCAACAGACAAAGGTAGGACACAGACAGAGGTAGGACACAAACAGAGGTAAGACAAAGACAGAGGTAGGCACTAGACAAAGGTAGGACACAGACAGAGGTAGACAACAGACAGAGGCAGCACACAGTTAGAGGTTGGGCAACAGACAGAGGCAGCAGACAGACAGATGTAGGCAACAGACAGAGGTAGCTAACAGACAAAGGTAGGACACAGACAGAGGTAGGACACAAACAGAGGTAAGACAAAGACAGAGGTAGGCACTAGACAAAGGTAGGACACAGACAGAGGTAGACAACAGACAGAGGCAGCACACAGTTAGAGGTAGGACACAGACAGAGGCAGCAGACAGACAGATGTAGGCAACAGACAGAGGTAGCCAACAGACAAAGGTAGGACACAGACAGAGGTAGGACACAAACAGAGGTATGACAAAGACAGAGGTAGGCACTAGACAGAGGTAGGACACAGACAGAGGTAGACAAAAGACAGAGGCAGCACACAGTTAGAGGTTGGCAACAGGCAGAGGCAGGACACAGAGAGAGGTAGGCAACAGACAGAGGAAGGCAACAGACCGATGTAGGCAACAGACAGAGGCAGTACACAGAGAGAGGTAGGCAACACACACAGGTAGGACATAGACAGAGGTAGGAAACAGGCAGAGGTAGGCAACAGACAGAGGCAGGCAACACACAGAGGTAGGCAACATCCAGAGGTAGGCAACAAACAGAGGTAAGCAGCAGATAGAGATAGGCAACATCAGAGGCAGGATACAGACTGAGATAGGACACAGACAGAGGTAGGCAACAGGCAGAGGTAATCGTCAGACATAGGTAGGAGACAGACAGAGGTAGGAAACAGACAGAGGTAGGCAACAGACAGAGGTAGGAAACAGACCGAGGTAGGAAACAGACCGAGGTAGGGAAAAGACAGAGGCAGTTGGCAGACCGAGGTAGGCAATAGACAGGGGTAGGCAACAGACAGGGGTTGGCAACAGTCAGAGGTAGGACACAGACAAAGGTAGGCAACACACAGAGGTAGGCAACATCAGAGGCAGGATACAGACAGAGATAGGACACAGACAGAGGTAGGCAACAGGCAGAGGTAATCATCAGACATAGGTAGGAGACAGACAGAGGTAGGCAACATACAGAGGTAGGAAACAGACAGAGGTAGGAAACAGACCGAGGTAGGGAAAAGACAGAGGCAGTTGGCAGACCGAGGTAGGCAACAGAGAGGGGTAGGCAGCAAACAGGGGTAAGCAACAGTCAGAGGTAGGACACAGACAAAGGTAGGCAACAGAGAGAGGTAGGCAACATACAGAGGTAGGACAGAGACAGAGGTAGGGAACAGGCAGAGGCAGTACACAGAGAGAGGTAGGCAACACACAGAGGTAGGCAACAGACAGAGGTAGACAACATACAGAGGTAGGACACAGACAGAGGTAGGCAACAGATAGAGGTAGGCAACATCAGAGGCAGGATACAGACAGAGATAGGACACAGACAGAGGTAGGCAACATGCAGAGGTAATCATCAGACATAGGTAGGAGACAGACAGAGGTAGGCAACAGACAGAGGTAGGAAACAGACAGAGGTAGGGAAAAGACAGAGGCAGTTGACAGACCGAGGTAGGCAACAGACAGGGGTAGGCAACAGACAGGG
>NW_024739261.1:0-10515 GCF_018991925.1 Homarus americanus | reverse complement strand
AAATTACACTGATAAACGGTACGTAATGGATACTGAATTACAAGTCTCATAACTAAGTCTGGCTAAAACAGTGGTAGACATTGTTTAGACATAAGCCAGTTGATTGCTGAGGTGAACATTAAACTAGTATGATAAAAATAGCAACCAATGATTTGAAGATTAATTAATGCAAATGTGAAATACCTAAGAGAATAACAAATAAATGAAATATACCAACGCGATAAATAAATAAGAATGAATGGAAAATTATTGAACAATAAAATGAAAATAAGAAAACGAATAAACAGTAAAATGAAAATAAGTAAGAATAAAAAAAAGAATAACAATTACTACAATAAAACTAAATAAAACAAAATAGACAGAAAAGAATAAGAAACACAATAAATAAATAACACAGCAACACAAACAACATTATTTACTGTGTTACTTCACATCAACGTGTCCAACATTTGTCTTGACTCCATTTTCGTGAATATAACACACATCCCGGTAAAAAAAACAAAAAACACCAACGACAACAATAAATAAATAAACATTAAAAATAAATTCAATATATTTTCCCTAAGATTTTTTTTACTACGAAGTCAGGGCAAAAAGTTTGTATACGAATCTTCCTCAACATAATGCGGGGAAGCAGTTCTTTCACCACAGTTATACTCGTAGGTTATACTGTAGAGATCCCCGTGTTCAGAATAAAGAGCCACTTATTGACGGTACAGTTACAGCCATTTATTGACGGTACAGTTACAGCCACTTATTGACGGTGCAGTTACAGCCACTTATTGACGGTACAGTTACAGTCCAAACTTCTTGTATACTTGGGGGCGGTTGACAACATGTGAACGCTGCTTGCATTATAAATTATCAGAATAAAAAACTAAAAAAAAAAATCCGATACTAAGAAAAAACTGAGTAAATTAATGTTAAAATATCAATCTACCTTACCTACATCACCTCCTTAAGTAGATGGTATATTAACCAGCATGTCCAGGGAATACCCGAGGCACCGACTCTATTCAGAGATAGTGAAGAAAACAAATTAAGTGAGATAGTAGTGACTAGTAACGATGTTAGTAAGCAAATAGACAAACTAAAGCCTAATAAGTCACCTGGTCCCGATGAGATATTTGCCAGAGTATTAAAGGAATGTAAGGAAGAGCTTAGTATGCCCTTAGCAAAGAGCTAACATGTCACAAAACAGTGCACCAGAATCCTGATATTAAAGGAATGGACAATTGATTTCTAAGAAGGAGATCATCAACTTTAAACCACGCCCAATCAGTCTAACATCAATAGTAGGCAAATTACTGGAAGCAATCATTTCAAACTCTATTCGAAATCACCTGGAGAAGCACCGATTGATCAATGATTCCCAGCATGGCTTCAAAAGCGGACGTTCTTGCCTAACTAATCTATTAACATTCTTTTCATCAGTTTTCGAATCGGTGGACGAGGGGCACAATTATGATGTGGTTTATCTCGACTTTAGCAATGCCTTCGACAAAGTCCCCCACGAAAGACTAATTAGAAAGGTAGAAGCTCATGGCATCAAAGGTGACATCCTTAAATGGATTAGGGCGTGGTTACAGGACAGGAAACAGCGAGTGAGCATTAAAGGCACTAAGTCCCATTGGAGCAACGTCACAAGTGGAGTTCCCCAAGGCTCAGTACTTGGACCACTATTATTTATTATATACATAAACGACATAGATATCGGCATTGACAGCAACATAAGTAAATTTGCTGATGACACTAAAATAGGAGGTGTTATCAAATCTGACGAGGACTCGGCAAAACTACAGGAAGATCTAAACAAATTTTTCGAATGGTCTGAAAAATGGCAGATGAAATTCAACGTCTACAAATGTAAAGTACTCAGTATAGGAGATGTAAACAGGAAACCAGATACCAGATGAACAACGATGCCATAGAGAAATCCGACTGCGAGAGAGATTTAGGAGTAATGATAAGTAAGAACCTTAAGCCAAGTAAACAATGTGTTTTTGCTCGTAACAAGGCTAATAAAGTACTTGGGTTCATACAAAGGAGTGTTAGTTACAAGACTAGCGAGGCCATCCTAAAACTGTATCTCGCTCTTGTGAGAACACACCTGGATTACGCAGTTCAGTTCTGGTCACCGTATTACAGAATGGATATAGAATCCTTGGAAAGAATTCAGAGGAGAATGACAAGACTAATCCCGGGCATTAGGAACCTTGAGTATAGAGACAGGTTAAAGCTTCTTAATTTGCACTCCCTTGAGAGACGTAGAGCGAGGGGCGACCTGATAGAGGTGTATAAGTGGAAGGCAGGGCTAAACAAAGGTGACATTACAAAGGTACTCAAACTATTCAACCAGGAGCGAACTCGTAACAATGGTTTTAAATTAGACAAATTTAGATTTAGGCGTGAAATAGGTAAACACTGGTTTGGAAACAGAGTAGTGGATGAATGAAACAAGTTACCAAATATCATCATTAACTCGAATACGCTGAATTGCTTCAAACATAGGTTGGATGCTCATATGAGCAATAGGGGTTAGGTGTAAACGGGACTGCCCAGTATGGGCCAATAGGCCCGCTGCAGTTTCCTCCATTCTTATGTTCTTATGTTCTTATGTATTGTCTAAAATAATACAGTATAATTGGTTATTTTACTTCAATTTTGACTTTGTGTGATAATAGGACATAGTACCATAATAAACCTTTTCTCGAACTGTTAAATAACTCAACAAAATAATAATAATCCATTCTAAACAACTGATTATCAGACGTAGATGTCATAATTCAGCTCATCATAATTATCCATACACTCTCGTGTATAAATTCCACCGTCAAAATTTGTATTGTCGGAAGAAGTTTACTGTCTGAATGTCTGTCTAATTCTACAAAAACTCTCCGTTAGTATCCGTCTATTTCCTCTGTTACCTCATCACTTAAGAGTATTACAAAATATTACCACTGACTGTAACACCTGATGTGCAATGTGCATACTCATATTTATAACCCTGTGTATTTTGTAACTGAAAGAAAATACAGGTACAGGAATATTTAGTTACTCTTGCGGTATACAAAATCATACATCTATCTATCTATCTATCTACTGCATCTATCTATCTATCTATCTATCTACTGTATTTATCTATTTATATCAATTTTATTAACTCACCTGTACCATTAATCATCAGTATATTTATCTTAATCTTCTTCCCATTTTGATTTATTCCTCTTAACAATGTATGTATCTACACCCACAAACATACCTACTATCCACTCCCAAACACCCACAAACAAACCTACTATCCACTCCCTACACCCACAAACATACCTACTATCCACGCCCTACACCCACAAACATGCCTCCTATCCACGCTCTACACCCACAAACATACCTACTATCCACGCTCTACACCCACAAACACACCTACTATCCACGCCCCACACCCACAAAAAAACCTACTATCCACGCCCCACACCCACAAACAAACCTACTATCCACGCCCCACACCCACAAACAAACCTACTATCCACGCCCTACACCCACAAACAAACCTACTATCCACGCCCTACACCCACACAAAACAAAACCCACTATCCATGCCCCCACACCCACAAACAAAACTCTACTATCCACGCCCTGCTGCTGAATTCTGTCAAACAAACTCTAACACCACATCCACGCCCCACACCCACAGCCTACCATCTAATGCTCCTACACCCACAAACAAATCCCACTATCCTCTACACCCACAAACAAACCCCACTATCCACGCCCTACACCCACACAAACAAAACCTACTATCCACGCCCCTACACCCACAAACAAACCCACATCCACGCCCCACACTCCACAAACAAACCATTATATCCACGCTCCCACACCCACAAATTAAACCTACTATCCACGCCCCACGCCCACAAAACAAACTTTCTACTATCCACGCCCTTACACCCACAAACAAACCTACTATCCACGCCCTACACCTACAAACAAACCTACTATCCACGCCCCACACCCATAAACAAACCTACTATCCACGCCCCACACCCACAAACAAACCTACTATCCACGCCCCACACCCACAAACAAACCTACTATCCACGCCCTACACCCACAAACAAACCTACTATCCCCGCCCTACACCCACAAACAAACCTACTATCCACGCCCTACACCCACAAACAAACCTACTATCCACGCCCTACACCCACAAACAAACCTACTATCCACGCCCCACACCCACAAACAAACCTACTATCCACGCCCCACGCCCACAAACAAACCTACTATCCACGCCCCACACCCACAAACAAACCTACTATCCACGCCCTACGCCCACAAACAAACCTACTATCCATGCCCTACACCCACAAACAAACCTACTATCCACGCCCTACACCCACAAACAAACCTACTATCCACGCCCTACACCCACAAACAAACCTACTATCCCGCTTCCTACACCCCACAAACAAACCTACGTTATCCACGCTTCTACACCCACAAACAAACCCAGTCATCCACGCTCTGGCACACCCACGTCAAACAAATTCCATTATCCACGCCCCAACGACAAACAAACCTACTATCCACGCCCTACACCCACAAAGAAACCTACTATCCACTCCCTACACCCACAAACAAACCTACCATCCATGCCCCACACCCACAAACAAATCTACTATCCACACCCCACACCCACAAACAAACCTACTATCCACGCCCTACACCCACAAACAAACCAACTATCCACTCCCTACACCAACAAACAAACCTACTATCCACGCCCTACACCCACAAACAAACCTACTATCCACGCCCTACATCCACAAACAAACCTACTATCCATGCCCCACACCCACAAACAAACCTACTATCCACACCCCACACCCACAAACAAACCTACTATTCACGCCCTACACCCACAAACAAACCTACTATCAACGCCCTATACCCACAAACAAACCTACTATCCACGCCCTACACCCACAAACAAACCTACTATCCACGCCCCACACCCACAAACAAACCTACTATCCACGCCCCACACCCACAAACAAACCTACTATCCACGCCCCACACCCACAAACAAACCTACTATCCACGCCCTACACCCACAAACAAACCTACTATCCATGCCCTACACCCACAAACAAACCTACTATCCACGCCCTACACCCACAAACAAACCTACTATCCACGCCCTACACCCACAAACAAACCTACTATCCACGTTCTACACCCACAAACACACACTACCCACCACCTACACCCACAATAGAGTAAAGGAGGAATACAGAGTGTACTTACTCAGGGTAGCCATACCACTCTGGGTGGTTGATCCTTAGTGCAGCAGGAAAGAGAAAAATTATAAGTGGGTCATTCTATTCCTCGTGTGATGGATGGAAGGATGGATGGATGGATGGATGGATGGATGGATGGGAGACTGAATGGGAGGATAGATGGGTAGATGGGTGACTGAATGGGATGAGAGATGGGTAGGTGGGTGAATCGGTGGATGGATAAACAGCTAACTGGATGAATGGACATATGGACTTGGATGGCATATTTGGATGTAAAACCCTACGATATGAAGAACATTTTGGACGTATAAACCCATGACAATTAACACCATTTTGGACTTACATCACAGGAAACAGGTAAAACATTTCTGTGATCGTCCTTCAATAATTCCATACGCCAACCTTACCTGCATTTATCTCAATTACAGTATAAAATTTTAGTGTTAATTTCAGCATCGGAATCAATCAATCTCTCTCTCTCTCTCTCTCTCTCTCAAGATGGAAAATTTCATGACGTAAAATCCGATGAAAACTCGACCCTGTTTATACGTGTTGCTTCGAGGTTTTGTTTTCACGTTAACCTCATGTTTCGTTTCGATAAATGACACATATCACAGGAGGTGAACTACAAACTGAACTTTGACCTGACACCAACGACCGACCGACGGAAGATGGGGCTTCGGGTTTAGTCGTATCCCATTTGAGAGTTTTATGAATGTGAAGCCCCGAATTAGTCAACAAACCCTACAGCTCAATTTGGATTCGAACTTGTGCATCTTGTTCTTGAATCAGAACCTTATCTCACACATATATAGGGGTTAGGTTAGGTTGGGTTGGGTTAGGTTGGGTTAGGTTGGGTTGGGTTAGGTTAGATTGGGTTAGGTTAGGTGAGCCGTGTCCATCACAACCAGACAATTATCCCCGTCCACCAGATCTTCCCTTTAACAAATCAGGCCGCACCTCGATTATGCGGTTCAGTTCTGGTGCCCCTATTATAGAATGGATATAAATTCACTAGAGTCGGTGCAGCGAAGAATGACAAAAATGATTCCGGGACTTAGAAACCTTCCATATCAGGATAGGTTACAGAAACTTAACTTGCATTCCCTAGAAAGACGAAGAGTGCGGGGAGATATGATAGAAGTATTTAAGTGGGTGAAAGGAATCAATAAAGGGGATATAGATAAAGTTCTTATAATATCCGAGCAGGATAGGACTCGGAGCAACGGATTCAAGTTGGATAAGTTTAGGTTTAGGAGGGAGATAGGAAGAAACTGGTTCACAAATAGGGTGGTGGACGAGTGGAACAAGCTTAGCAACTTTGTAGTAAGTGCGGGAACTCTGGAAAGTTTCAAAAGGAGGCTAGATAGATTCATGGATGATAGAGAGTGGTAGTAACTCTCGACAGGAGCTGTCATGCACAGTCCAACCGGCCTATTGCAGACTCCTTATTTTCTTATGTTCTTATGTTCTTAAATCCTCAGCTGTTCTTATGTTCTTAAATCCTCAACATAAAAGACAAATTCACCTCCATGTGTTAAAATCTTACTACACTACATTACCGTCACCACTATACCAAACCTGTGTAATATTAACACACTAATACACTATTAAGACATCACCAAATCCATCAATAAACAGTACATCTTCCTTTACACTTGATTAGAAAGAAAAACAGGAAAATATGCCCAGAATCTCAATTTCATTCACTAACATTACGAAAAATTACAAGAGTTAAGAGTCAAAGCAAGATATGTGCTGTACGCAATGTTGATGTTATTTTGTTCGCCATCATTGTGTCCTAAAGTTAATCTGTTTTGTGAAGTATATCCTCGGACTTGGGAACAAATCATCATGTGTACCTTTGAGTATTAAGGTCTTGATCCATTTCCTTGATGTCTACCGTTTGGAACAGGTAACACCACCACAATTGTTTTAACCAAGACGAAAACGGACGAAAAAAAAAAGCTTCTACAAATATCAAGTATTAATTTTCTCTCTTTACAGGATCTAATACTCTTGGAAATGTGTTTAAATTAATCTGATTTGTTTTCATTTATTGTCGATCCTTCATAAGAGGACTCGTGGATCCCCCGAGCCTAGCCGGCCATTTTGTTTACATTTTTCGGTCGCTCTAAAATACCATTAAAACAATATTGAGTATAAACGTTTGGCTCAACTGATGATCTCAAACATGTCCCAACATTTTTTTGCCTCAACTCCACATTCTGTAACTCATTTAGGTAGATGTCCCTCACTACACATACACTGGACTATGTGTAATGTTGCAGCTAATGTGTTATCAAGATATTGCACATTATAAGTTCATGTGTGGTCATTATTATATCAAACGGAGGAATTTTAAAGAGCTATTACACCACCTGTATCATTAGTTGTCGCCAGGTGAAGGAATGTTTAGGTAGATTATATTTTATTTACTGTAATTAAAGTTTCAATACCTAAGACGTTCCACTATAAGAGTCTTTCAACCTCAGGTAAGGTCTTAAGACTTTCTACTCTAGGTCTTACACCCTGGAGTAGCTGTATCGTCCACTTAGGTAATTTACTCCACAAGGAACTACAAGTTACACCTTGATGTAATACTTCATTTACTGCCAAACTTTATAGGGAAATATTTTTTCACAAAGAATTTCAAGTTACAATTTCACATAATAAGTCACATTACAAACGTTCCTTCGGCTTACAGTTAAACTTTGCAATGTCAAGATATTTTTTTCACTGCAGAGGAAAGTAACCGTCATCATCACCATCACCACACACACACACACACACACACGCGCGCAAAGACAAAACTCCTGTATCCAGATTCTCAAAAGTTTATAAATTAAATTCTTCCCTAAAATTAAACAGACAATACATCTATTAATCATAGAGTATGTGAACAATATCGACGCCATATTGGTTACCATCTTTGAGTCATATAATTAGTTAGCTACATAGTGTTAATTATTTAGTTAAATAGGAAAAAATAATCTACTAGCGTGTGTTGTGACCAAAATAAATCAACATTGTATTTACTTTCTCCTCCAGGGGGCACTAAGTCTAGAAAAATGACACAATTGACATCTACATAAAGTGACTGACCAAGGGTAGATATTGGCTACCTTTTGTGTTACTTTGAGGTCGTAAGAACACACAGAGTTGCTCTTAAGGATGTTTACCACAATACACCTCAACCAGTTTCTCATTCACAAAAGTCAAACAATAAATCTGGTTCAAAAGATACACCGTAAATTTTATTAGAATACAATAATCAATTACTGTATTATTGCATTGAGGCGAATAGTCTTATGGTGTTAAGATGTGTTCTTAAGCCACGAAGGTAAACAAAAGGTATTCAACATCTGCCTTGGTTGACGATGATCTGTAGACGTTAGCAAGTCCTCCTCCTCCTGCTCTCGAGTAAGGTAAAGAAGGCCTCACCTGACCAAAATTGTTAATAAAGATAGATTACATGAAGATTAACCCTCCCAGCTTATTTCAACTAATGATTAACCTAACGCTACATGGGAAGTTAAGTTAGGTTAGATTAAGTTAGGTTAGGTTAGGGTAGGGTAGGGTAGGGTAGGGTAGGTCAGGTCAGGTCAGGTCAGGTCAGGTCAGGTCAGGTCAGGTCAGGCAGTGCCAGTGTAGTTAATCTTGAGGTTAAATAAACTAGAGGCTAATCTTCACATGAGCCACTAAGACACTTTGACGGAGGCGGTTACGTACAACAGGAAAGCTCTGATAACATATAATGTACAGTATATACTGTTTAAGTTGCGTCAGCAGCTCTATACACCACTTATTGACCTACTCATTCACTGCCGTAGAAATATTTACTTCTCTAACAGGTTTCTATATGGTTCCCAGTCATTATAATACGACCTTGTAAAATCAAATGATCTAAATTAAACTAAACTTATCCAAATTAAACTTATTAGCTAACAAATCCTTCTAAAACACGATATATGTAAATCAAAAGTTCTAAATTCAACTTAACTTATCGTAATATAACTATTATAACTAAACCATTTTAATTAAACCTAACCTAAACACCTCAAGTGCCACAAACAGAAGGAAAAACACCTTTAATATTATCGTGTAAGAAGCCCCTGTAACCCACTAACTCAAGGTAATGCATCTATATCAATCTACCTGCGTCGGAAGCTCTATACGTGACTATGATCGTTACCCACTGCTGGAGAACATTTGTACTTCTATAATTACCCCTGGAGAAACAATGCACCAATTTACGATTTATTTATTTTATTTTTCATTTATTTTTTATTCTTGGTCCATACAGTAAACACCGCCCGCTTGTGAGTCCCGTCAGCTATTTTGTTCTAACTTTCGGGGATTCTAAAATAAACTATAAATAAATAAATAAATAAATAAATAAATAAAACAAGCATCTTTTGTTTTTCTAACCCATGAGCTGTGAGTCTTCATTATATACTTCAACATTACTGTAAACTAAGGCTAGAGAGGGTGTGTACAGTACTAGTGGAGCCAAGACGAGAAGGCATTTCAAATCCCTAAAGGGTTTTACAAGTGGAGAGTCTTACAAGTGGAGGGTCTTACAGGTGGAGGGTCTTACAAGTGGATGGTCTTACAGGTGGAGGATTTTAATAAGGATAAATACAGCAAGTCTTACAGCTGAATCAGCCAAGTCGAGGAAAACTCTTAAGAGTCATGTAACTTCTACCTGATGTTACCTGTAATCAAGCTAAGGTATATGTAAGAAGAATATTATCTCGTTACTATCCATTCCTCTTCCACTATCCTGCGAGGTGGTGTATTAATAGGCACAGATACTCATGATAAAGAAGGAATAAAGAGAAAGACGCAAGATACCTATAAAATGCGACAGAATATACCTACACATGCGTAATCCTAACCCATCCCAACCCAACCCAATCCTATCCTACCCTCAGCTTCACCACAGTACACAAAGTCATTCTTGGTATCAGAGTGACGCATAAACACCCTGTATCGCCTAAGACACATTTGAATCGGATGGTTCGTTGACGGTTTTATTTCTTCGGTATAAACCAGTGAAGCAATTAGTTCGTGGGAACAGCGAGTCAAAATATTTCACATCAGCTTCGTTTACGACCTCCAGCTGATATTTACTTCTGTTGTCTATATCAATCACATTTTATAATGAAAACAAAAATATGGTTAGTTACTTATAAATGAAAATAAATCA
>NW_024739260.1:0-29152 GCF_018991925.1 Homarus americanus | reverse complement strand
TCAAGGGGTTAATCATCATACAGGTAGGCTTTAATAGGTTAAATCATCATACAGGTAAGCTTTCAAGGGTTAAATCATCACAGGTAGCTTCAAGGATAACCATCATACAGGTAAGCTTCTAAGGGGTTAACCACTACAGGTAAGCTTCTCAAGGGGTTAAATCATCATACAGGTAAGCTTCTCAAGGGGTTAACCACTCCTACAGGTAAGCTTGGTTAAATCAACGCACAGGTAAGCTTCAAGAAGGTAATCATCATACAGGTAGGCTTTCAAGCGGGGTTAAATCATCATACACGTAAGCTTATCTCGTAAGGGTTAAATCATCCAGGTAGTTTTTCAAGGGCCAAACAGGGGCTTCCCAAGCAAATCATCATACAGGTAAGCTTCTCAAGGGGTAAATCATCATACAGGTAAGCTACAAGCAAATCATCACAGGTAAGCCATGTTAAATCATCATACAGGTAGGCTTCAAGGGTTAAATCATCATGGTAGGCTTTCAAGTAAATCATCATACAGGTAGGCTTCAAGGGGTTAATCATCAACAGGTAGCCTTTCGCAAGTAAATCATCATACAGGTAGGCTGCAAGTAAATCATACACATAAGCTTTATAAATCATCATACAGGTAAGCTTTCAAGGGGTTAAATCATCATACAGGTAGGCTTTCTAGGGTTAAATCATCATACAGGTAGGCTTTCAGGTTAAATCATCATACAGGAAGCTCAAGGCGTTAAATCATCATGCAGGTAAGCCAAGGGGTTAAATCATCATACAGGTTAAGCTTCTCAAGGGTTAAATCATCATACAGGCTTTCAGGGTTAAACACAAAAAGCCACAACCATCATACAGGTAAGCTTCTAAGGAAAAATCAACGCAACCACAAACTTAAAATCATCATACACATAAGCTTCTCAAGGGATTAAATTCATCGCAGGTAAGCTGACAAGCAAATCATACAGGTAAGCTGGAGTTAAATCATCATACGACTTCTAAGCCAAGGTTAAATCATCATACAGGTAAGCTTCACGGTTAAACCACGCACAGGTAAGCTTTCGGATTAAACAAAGGTAAGCTTTTAAGGTTAAACCATCATACAGGTAGGCTTTCAAGGGTTAAAATCATCATACAGGTAAGCCAAGGTTAAATCACAGGTAAGCTTGCGGGGTTAAATCATCAGGTAAGCTTGCGTATAAATCATCAACAGACAAGCTTCAAGGGTTAAACCATCATACAGGTAAGCTTCAAGGTTAAATCATACAGGTAAGCTTCAAGCATCACCAACAGGTAGTTTTCAAGGGTTAAATCATCACAGGTAAGCCCAAGTTAATCATCATACAAGTAAGCTTCTCAAGAGGATAAATCAACATACAGGTAAGCTTCAATGTATTCAAATCATCATACAGGAAGCCAAGGCAAACTTCATCAGGTAGGCTTCATAAAAAACCCACAGAATCAGCATACACAGGTAAACTTCTCAAGGCGTTAAATCATCATACAGGTAAGTTTCAAGGGGTTAAATCATCATACAGGTAAGCTTCTCAAAGAAATCATCATTCAGGGAAGCCTCTCAAGGGCATAAAATCATCATACAGGAACCTCAAGGGGTTAAATTATCATACAGGTAAGCTTCTCAAGGGTTAAACTATCATACAGGTAAGCTTCTCAAGGGATTAAATCATCGTAATGTAAAAATTTCTAGGGGTTAAATCATCATACACGTAGGCTTCTCAAGGGGTTAAATCAATCATACAGGTAAGCTACTCAAGGGTTTAAATCATCATACAGGTAAACTTCTCAAGGGGTTAAACCATACAGGTAAGCTTCATGGGTTAAATCATCATACAGGTAGGCTTTCTCAAGGCTAAATCATCATACAGGTAGGTTGCCAAATCATCAAGGTATGAAGCTTCGGCGTTAAATCACTACAGCGTGCTTCCGGCGTTAAACCACCGCAGGTAAGCTTCAAGGTTAAACCATCAGGTAGGCTTTAAGGGCTTAAAATCATCATACAGGTAGCTTCCAACGCGTTAAATCATCATACAGGTAAGATCTTCAAGGGCAAATCATACAGGTACTTCTCAAGGCAAATCAACATACAGAACTTCAGGGTTAAACTATAATACACTAAGCTTCACAATTTAAATCATCACGAACTCTAAGGTTAACCATCATACAGGTAAGCTTCTCAAGGGGTTAAATCCATCATACAGGGTTTCTCAAGGGTTTAAATCATCATGCAGGTAGGCTTTCAAGGGCTAAAATCATCATACAGGTAGGTTTCTCAAGGGATTAAATCATCATACAGGTAAGCTTTCAAGCGCTTAAATCATCATACAGGTAAACTTCCTTGCGCTAAATCATCATACAGGTAAGCTTCTCAAGGATAAATCATCATAACAGGTAGGCTTTCAAGGGGTTAAATCATCATGCTGGTAAGCTTCAACAAACACACACCTCAAGGGTTAAACCATCATAAAGGTAGGCTTTACAAGTTAAATCACTCGCTACGGTAAGCTTTCAAGGGTTAAATCATCATACAGCGTAGGCTTCACAACAAACACACAAACAACAATTATGGCGTTAAACCATCATACAGCTGCATCTCTGGCAAGTTAAATCACCACACAGGTAAGCATTCAACGGCAACCATCATACAGGTAGTCTTTGCGCTAAATCATCAAGGAAAACCAACAAACACACACCCCAAACCAACCACGCTGGCGTAAGTACAAGTTAAATCATCATACAGGTAAGTTTCAAGGTCAAATCATCAATATAGTAGGATTCGAAGGGCTTAAATCATCATACATGTAGCTTCTCATGTTAAATCATCATAACAGGCAAGCTTCTAAGCGCAAACCATCACATTGCAAGCTTCTGGCGTTAAAATCATCATACACATAAGCTACCCACAAGCCAATCATCATACAGGTAAGCTTTCAAGGAAAAAATAATCATACAGGTCCAAACCACACGATTCTCAAGGTGTTAAAATCATCATACAGGCAAGCTTTCACCCCAAACACCCACCACCCAAACCACCAAACACGGGCTTAAATCATCATACAGGCTCAAGAAAATTATACACAAGGCTAACCAACATACTGCGTAAGCTTCTCAAGGGTTAAATCATCATACAGGTAGGTTTTGGCGATTAAAATCATCAGAGCAAAAGCTTCTCAACGTTGATCATCAAGTGCGTAATCTTATGAAGGAATTAAATCATCATCCAGGTAGGTTTTTCAAGGCCAAAATCATCATCACAAGTAAGCTTCTCAAGGTTAAATCATCATAACGGTAGATTCTCAAGGAAGCAAATCATCATGTGCGGTAAGCCGGCGATTAAATCACCACGCAGGAAGGCTTCAAGGCCCAAATCATCATATAGGTAGGTTTCAAGGCAAAACCATCATACAGGTAAGCTTCTCGCTGCTAAATCATCATACAGGCAGGATTCCATGCTGGCTAAATCACCACACAGGTAAGTCAAGGGCTAAATCATCATGCAGTATAGCTTCCAAGCGGGGTTAAATCATCATAAGGTGCTGTTTCTGGCGTTAATCATCATACAGGTAGGTTTCTAGGTTTAAATCATCAACAGGTAAGCTTTCAAGAGGTTAAATCATCAAGCTGCGTGTTTTCGCAAGCAAATCATCATACGGTAAGCGTCTCTCAAGCAACCATCTTGGCGGTAGCTTCTTCGGCTTAAATCATCATACAGGTAGGCAGCTTCAAGGATAAATCATCAATACAGGTGCTTCACAAGGTTAAATCATCACAGGTAGGCTTCCAGGCGTTAAACCATCATACAGGCTTCCTCAAGGGTTAAACAACATGCTGGTAGGCTTCAAGGGTTAAATCATCATACAGCGTAAACCCCGAGGGGTTAAATCATCATACACGTCGGCTTCTCAGCGATAAATCATCATACAGGTAGGCTAGCTTAACTATGCACACAGGTAAACTTTCGAGGGGTTAAATCATCATACAGGTAGGCTTTCACAAGTTAAATCACAAGGTAGGCTTTCAAGGGGTTAAACTACCGCGTAGGCTTCTGCTGCTAAATCATCATACAGGTAAGCTTTCATGTCAAATCATCATACAGGTAGGCTTAAAGGCTTAGCCATCATACAGGTAAGCTTTCAAGGTTAAATCATCAAACAGGTAAGCTTCTCAAGGCAATCATCATACAGGTAGGCTTTCAAGAGTTAAATCATCATACAGGTAGGCCAAGGAGAAATCATCATACAGGTAAGCTCAAGGGGTTAAATCATCATACAGGTAGGATTCTCAAGGGTTAAATCATCACAGGTAAGCTTCCAGCGGTTAGATCATCAAGGCTATAAGCTTCTAGGGTTAAATCATCATCCAGGTTGCTGGCTTAAATCATCATACAGGTAAGCTTCATGTTAAATCATCATGTTGCGTAGATTCTTCAAGGGGTAAATCATCATACAGGTAAGCTTCAAGGCTAATCATCATGGAAGTAGGCATCTCAAGGGCCCAAATTCATCAAGCTGGTGATTTCATGGGGTTAAATCATCATGCAGGTAAGCTTCTCAAGGTCAAATCATCATACAGGTAGGCTTCAGGGGTTAAATTATCATACAGGTAGGCTTCTCAAGGGTTAAATCATCATACAGGTAAGCTTCTGGCGTTAAATCATCATGCAGGTAGGCTTCCAGGCGTTAAATCATACAGGTAAGCTTTTCAGGGGTTAAAATCATCATACACGTAGGCTTCTGGCGTTAAACTCATCATGCAGGTAGGCTTCAAGGACTTAAATCTTCATACAGGTAGGCTTCAAGGAAAATTATCATACATGTAGGCTT
This sequence comes from Homarus americanus, assembly GCF_018991925.1. NCBI lineage: Eukaryota > Metazoa > Arthropoda > Malacostraca > Decapoda > Nephropidae > Homarus > Homarus americanus. Next base: position 24,321 of record NW_024739260.1, on the reverse strand, counting down.
TCTCATGTAAACCACTACAGGTAGGCTTCTCAAGTTAAATATCATACATGTAAGATTTCTAGGGGTTAAATCATCATACACGGCGTTTCTGGCGCTAAATCATCATACAGGTAGGCCAAGGGGTTAAATCATCATACACGTAAGCTTCTCAAGGGGTTAAACTCATCATACAGGTAGGCTTTCCTTAAGGAGCTTAAATCATCATACAGGTAGGTTTCTGGCAAGCAAAACATCATACAGGTAGGCTTCACAAGTTAAATCATCATACAAGCAAGCTTCTCAGGTTAAATCATCATACAGTTAGGCTTCAGGTTAAATCATCATGCAGGTAAGCTTCAAGGGTTAAATCATCATACAGGTAGGCTTTCACAAGTTAAATCATCATGCAAGTAAGCTTCTCAAGGTTAAATCATCATACAGTTAGGCTTCTCAAGGGGTAAACCATCATATACAGGTAGGCTTTCAAGGGGTTAAATCATCATACAGGTAAGCTTAACGGCCAAATCATCATACAGGTAGGTTTCAAGGGTTAAAGCATCATACAGGTAAGCTTCTCAAGGGTTAAATCATCATACAGGTAAGCTTCTCAAGGTTAAATCATCACAGCAGGTAGGCTTCTCAATTTAAATCATCATACAGGTAGGCTTTCAAGGATAAATCATCATACAGGTAAGCTTCTCAAGGGGTTAAATCATCATACAGGTAGGATTCTCAAGGGTTAAATCATCATACAGGTAAGCTTCTCAAGCATCATCATATTGGGAAGCTTCTGATGCTAAATCATCATCCAGGTAGGTTTTTCAAGCGGCTTAAATCATCATAACAGGTAAGCTTCATGGGGTTAAAACTATCATACAGGTAGACTTTCGCTGCTAAATCATCATACATGTAAGCTTTCAAGGCTAAATCATCATGCAGGTAGGCATCTCAAGGGTCAAATCATCATACAGGTAGCTTCAAGCAAATCATCATACAGGTAAGCTTCGCTGCAAATCATCATGTTGCGTGCTTTTCAGCGGGTTAAATCATCATAAATGTAGGCTTCAAGGTTAAATCTTCATACAGGTAAGCTTCTACAAGTTAAATCATCATACAGGTAGGTTTCTAAGGGTTAAATCATCATACAGTAGGTCAAGGGGTTAAATCATCACACAGGTAGGCTTGGCGTTAAATCATCATGTATGCTTCTCACAAGTTAAATCATCAACAGTTAGCTTGCTGCTAACTACCATATGGTAAGCTTCTCAAGGTTAAAACTACCATACAGTAGGCTTTCAAGGTTAAAATCATCATACAAGCTTCTACAAGCAAATCATACAGTTAGGCTTCAAAGTTAAATCATCATACAGGTAGGCTTCTGTGTTAAATCATCATACAGGTAAGCTTCAAGGTCAAAACTCATCACACAGGTAGGCTTCTGAAGGCTAAAGCATCATACAGTAAGCTTCTAAAGGTTAAATCAATACAGGTAAGCTTCTCAAGGGTTAATCATCATACAGGTAGGTCAGGGCTTAAATCATCATACGGGTAGGCCAAGGATAAATCATCATACAGGTAAGCTTCTTCAAGGAAATCATCATACAGGTAGGATTCTCAAGGGTTAAATCATCATACAGGTAAGCCTACAAGGACTCATCATACAGGTAAGCTTGAAGGGTTAACCATCATCCAGGTAGGTTTTCAAGGGCTTAACCATCATACAGGTAAGCTTCATGTTGTCCATCTACAGGTAGACTTCTCATGCTAAATCATCATACAGGTAAGCTTCTCAAGGGGTTAAATCATCAAGGTAGGCATCTCAAGGGCTCAAATCATCATACAGGTAGGCTTTCAAGGGGTTAAATCATCATGTTTCTCAAGGTGTTAAACCATCATACAGGTAAGCTTTTCATGTTAAATCATCATACACGTAGGCCTCATAAGGGTTAAATCTTCATATACAGGTAAGCTTCTCCAAGAAATCATCATCCAGGTAAGTAGAGTTTTCAAGGATTAAATCATCTTAGAGGTAAGCCAAGGGTTAGATCATCATACAGGTAGGTTTCTACGATAACACCACAGGCAGCCAAGGGTTAAATCATCATGCAGTTAAGCTTCTCAAGGGGTTAAATCATCATACAGGAAGGTTTCTCAAGGGGTTAAATTATCATACAGGTAAGCTTCTCAAGGGGTTTTATCATCATACAGGTAGGCTTCTCAAGGGGTTAAATCATCATGCAGGTAAACTTCTCAAGGGGTAAAATCATCATATAGGAAGGTTTCTCAAGGGGTTTAATCATCATACAGGTAGGCTTCTCAAGGGGTTAAATCATCATGCAGGTAAGCTTCTCAAGGGGTTAAATCATCATACAGGAAGGTTTCTCAAGGGGTTAAATCATCATACAGGTAAGCTTCTCAAGGGGTTAAATCATCATGCAGGTAATCTTCTCAAGGGGTTAAATCATCATGCAGGTAATCTTCTCAAGGGGTTAAATCATCATACAGGAAAGCTTCTCAAGGGGTTAAATCATCATGCAGGTAATCTTCTCAAGGGGTTAAATCATCATACAGGTAAGCTTCTCAAGGGGTTAAATCATCATGCAGGTAATCTTCTCACGGGGTTAAATCATCATACAGGTAGGCTTCTCAAGGGGTTAAATCATCATACAGGTAAGCTTCTCAAGGGGTTAAATCATCATACAGGTAAGCTTCTCAAGGGGTTAAATCATCATACAGGCAGGCTTCTCAAGGGGTTAAATCATCATACAGGAAGGCTTCTCAAGGGGTTAAATCATCATACAGGTAAGCTTCTCAAGTGGTTAAATCATCATACAGGTAAGCGTCTCAAGGGGTTAAATCATCATACAGGTAGGCTTCTCAAGGGCTTAAATCATCATACAGGTAAGCTTCTCAAGGGGTTAAATCATCATACAGGTAAGCTTCTCAAGGTGTTAAATCATCATACAGGTAAGATTTTCAAGGGGTTAAATCATCATACAGGTAGGCTTCTCAAGGGGTTAAATCATCATACAGGTAAGCTTCTCAGGTGGTTAAATCATCATACACGTAGGCTTCTCAAGGGGATAAATCATCATACACGTAAGCTTCTCAAGGGGAGAAATCATCATACAGGTAAGCTTCTCAAGGGGTTAAATCATCATACAGGTAGGCTTCTCAAGGGGTTAAATCATCATACAGGTAGGTTTCTCAAGGGGTTAAACCATCATACAGGTAGGCTTCTTAAAGGGTTAAATCATCATACAGGTAAGCTTCTCAAGGGGTCAAATCATCATACAGGTAAACAGTCTCAGTTAAATCATCATACACGAAGCTTAAGGATAAATCATACACGTAAGCTAAGGGTGAGACCATCAAGGTTGCAAAGCTTCGCGTTAAATCATCATGCAGGTAGACTTTCACAAGTTAAATTATCATACAGGGCTTTCAGCAATCATCATAGGGCCAAGAGGTTAAATCACAGGTAAAAGCCAATGGGCTAACCATCACAGGTAAGCGTCTGCGGGCAACCATCTACAGGTAGGCTTTCAAGGGCTTAAATCATCAAGGTTGGTAGGCTTTCAAGAGGTTAAATCATCACAGGTGCTTTCAAGGCTAAATCATCGTACAGGTAAAGGTTTGGCGCGTCTGGCAGGCTTGGGCGGCTTCAACCTGACGCAGGTAAGTCAATGTGTAAGCAATGACTTACAGGTAAGCTTCTCAAGGGGTTAAATCATCATTGCGTAGGTTTCTCACGGGTTAACCATCATGCTGCGTAGGCTTTCGTGGTTAAATCATCATGCTGTGTAGGCTTTCAAGGGGTTAAATCATCATACAGGTAAGTTACAAGCACCCAACACACAGGTAGGCTTGAAGGGTTAACCATCATACAGGTAAGCTTCTCAGTAAGTTAAATTATCATACAGGCAAGCTTTCAAGGGTTAAATCACCATAGGCTTCTACAAGCAACCATCATACAGGTAGGCTCAAGGGGTTAAATCATCATACAGGTAAGCTTCTGGCGGTATATATATCATACAGGTAAGCTGTTGCTAAATCATCCAGTAGGTTACAGTTAAATCATCATACAGTGTAGGTTTTCAAGGCCAATCATCATACAGGTCAGCGGGGTTAACCATCATACAGGTAAGCTTCTCAAGGGGTTTAAATCATCATGGTAGGCATCTCAAGGCTTAAATCATCATATTGCAGTAGTTTCAAGGTTAAATCATCATTACAGGCTTCTCAATGGGTTAAATCATCATACAGGTAGGCTTTCTAATGGTTAAATCATCATACAGGTAGGCTTTCAAGGTTAAATCATCATACAGGTAAGCCGGCGGCTAAATCATCATACAGGTAGCTTTGAAGGTTAACCATCATACAGGTAAGCTTTCATGTTAAATTAATATACAGGTAAGCTTAAGGGTTAAATCATCATACAGGTAAGCTAAGGGGTTAAATCATCATACAGGTAGGCTTCAAGGGTTAAATCATCATACAGGCAAGCTTTCAAGGGTATAAATCATCATACAGGTAAGTTTTCTGGCAATCGTCATACAGGCTTCAAAGGTTAAATTCATCATACAGGTAGGCCAAGGGCTTAAATCATCATAAGGTAAGCTTTCTAAGGCTAAATCATCATACAGGTAAGCTTTCAAGGTGTTAAATCATCATATTATATAAGATTCTCAAGGGTTAAATCATCATGTACAGGTAGGCTTTCAAGGTTAAATCATCATACAGATAAGTTTTCAGGTGGTTAAATCAATATACACGTAGGCTTCTCAAGGATAAATCATCATACACGTAAGCTTTCAAGGGTGAAATCATCATACAGGTAAGCTTCTCAAGGTTAAATCATCATGCAGTAGACTTTCAAGGGGGTTAAATCATGCAGGTAGACTTCAAGGGGTTAAATCATCATACAGGTAGGCTTTTCAAGAGGTTGAACCACTATGTTGCGTAAGCTTTCAATGGGTTAAATCATCACAGGTTGCCCCAAGGGGTTAAACTCATCTACAGGGTTTCTCATGATTAAATCATCATATTGCAGAAGCTTCTCAAGAGGTTAAATCATCATACAGGTAAGTTTCAAGGGGTTAAATCATCATACAGGTGTTGCTTCAAGGTTAAACTATCTACAGGTAGGCTTCAAGGGCTTCAACTTACAGGTAAGCTTCATACAACCATCATACAGGTAAGCTTTCGCAAGTGAAATCATCGCACAGTAAGATTCTCAAGGGGTTAACCGATCATACAGGCAGGCTTCTCAAGGGGTTAACCATCATACAGTTAGGTTTTCAAGAGGTTAAATCATCATATTATGTGTTTCCCCAATGGGTTAACCAATCAAGGTACAGGTAAAAGCGTCTCAAGGGTTAAAATCATCTTTACAGGTAGGCTTTCAAGGGCTTAAATCATCATACAGGTAAGCCAAGGATAAATCATCATACAGGTAAGTCAAGGTTAAATCATCATACAGGTAAGATTCTCAAGCAAGTTAAATGATCATACAGGTAAGTTTCACAAGTTAAATCATCATACAGGTAGGCTTTCAAGGCTAAATCATCATACAGGTAAGCTTTCTAAGGTCAAATTCTCATACAGGTAGGCTTTTGAAGGGCGTGCCATCATACAGGTAAACTTCTCAAGGGGTTAAATCATCATACAGGTAAGCTTTCACAAGTTAAATCATCATACATGCAAGTTTTCAAGGGGTTAAATCATCATACAGGTAGGTTTTCAAGTGGTTAAATCATCATACAGGTAAGCTTTGAAGTAATAAATTATCATACAGGTAAGCTTCTCAAGGTTAACCATCATACAGGCTTCTCAAGCTAAATCATCATACAGGTAAGCTTCTGCGAAGAAATCATCATACAGGTAGGCTTCTCAAAGAAATCATCATACAGGTAAGCTTCTGGTAAAATCATCATACAGGTAAGCTTTCAAGGGTAAATAATCATACAGGTAGGTCTCAAGAATTCATCAAACAGGTAGCTTCTAAGGGTTTAACCATCATACAGGCTTTGTATAAGTAAATCACCATACAGGTAAGCTTCAAGGATAAATCATCATACAGGTAAGCTTCTCAAGGGTCAAATCATCATACAGAAGCTTCTCAAGAGGATAAATCATCATACAGGTAAGCCTTCAAGGTTAAATCATCATACAGGTGCTTCTAAGGGGTTAAATCACTCACACGTAAGCTTCTTAAGGGTTTAAATCATCATACATAAGCTTCTCAAGGATAAACTCATACAGGTGAGCTTCTCAAGTTAAATCATCATAAAGGTAAGCTTCTGGTGTTAAAACATCATACACGTAAGGTTCTCAAGGGTTAAATTATCATACAGGTAAGCCAAGGGTTAAATCATCATACAGGTAGGCTTTCACAAGTTAAATCATCATACAGGTAAGCTTCTCAAGGTTAAATCATCATACAGGTAGGTTCTCAAGGGCTTAAATCATCATACATATAAGCTTTCAAGGTTAATCATCATACAGGTAAGTCAAGGTGTTAAATCATCATACAGGTATTCTCGACAATAAATCATCATACAAGCTTCAAGGGGTTAAATCATCATACAGGTTGATTCTAGGGTCAAAACCATCATACAGGCTTCTAAGGGGTTAAATCATCATACAGGTAAGCTTCAACAAATCATCACAGGTAAGCTTCTCAAGGGATATACATCACAGGTAAGCTTCAAGGGGTTAAATCATCATACAGGTGGCTTCAAGGGGCAAATCAATATCATACAGGTAAGCTTCGCTTAAATCAGGACACAACATCATACAGGTAAGCCAAGGATACACATTCAGCGTAAATCATCACACAGGTAGGTTTAGGGCCAAAAATCATTGCACAGGTAAGCCTTCAGGGGTTAAATCATCACAGGTAAGCCTGGTGTTAAATCATCATACAGGTAAGCCAAGCAGAACCAGGGTTAAATCACTCAAACAGGTAAGCTTGCAGGCTAACATTTACAGGGCTTCTCAAGGGTTAAATCATCATACAGGTAGGCTTCTGGGGTTAAATCATCACAGGTAAGCTCCTCAAGGTTAAATCATCATAGGTAAGCCTGAAGGCTAACCATCATACAGGTATTTCTCAAGCAAATCACAGGTAAACTTCTCACAATAATCATCATATGTTAAGCTTCAAGGTTAAATCATCATAGGCTTTCCAAGTAAATCATCATACAGGTACTTCTCAAGAAATCATCACAGGTAGGCTTTACGTTAAATCATCATACAGATATGCTTCTCAAGGTTAAATCATCACACAGGTAAGCTCAAAGGTTAAAATCACATCATGTAAGCTTCCCAAGGTTAATCATCATACAGGTAAGCTTCAGAAGATAAATCATCATACAGGTAAGCTTCTGGCGTTAAATCATCATATAGTAGGATTCTAAACATCATACAGGTAAACACCACCAAGGTAAACATCATCCAACTCACAGCGACGTTAAATCATCATATGTAAGCTCAACAAGTTAAACCATCACACAGGTGCTTCATAAGAAATCATCACAGTAAGCTTCTCAAAAGTTAAATCATCATAGGTAAGCTTTCGTTAAACCATCACACAGGTAAGCTCATGAAGAACACATAACAACACAGGTAAACTCTCATGTTAAATCATCATACACAAGCTTCAAGGGTTTAAATCATCATACAGGTAAGTTTGTTGTTAATCATCATACAGGTATATCATGGTTAAATCATCATACAGGTAAGCTCTTAAAGGGTTAAATCATCATACAGGTTGGCTTTATGCTAACATCACATACATAGGCTTCCAAGAAATCACGAGTAAGGTTTAATCATCACACAGGTAGGAGTTAAATCATCATTCATGTAAATCTTCTCAAGGGTTAAATCATCATACAGGTAAGCTTCTGGGTTAACCATCATACAGGAGGCCAAGGGGTTAAATCATCATATAGGCTTTCAAGGGTTAAACCATCATACAGGTAAGCTCAAGGGGTTAAATCATCATACAGGGAAGCTTCTGGTTAAACCATCATATGTAAGCTTCTAAGGGGTTAAATCATCATACAGGTAGGCTTTGATAAATCATCATACAGGTAGGTCAAGGGGTTAAATCATCATACAGGTAAGTTTCTAAGGTTAAATCATCATACAGGTAAGCCTCAAGGTTAATCATCATACAGGTAGCTTTCAAGAGGCTAAATCATCATGGTAAGCCTCAAGGCAATCATCACAGGTAAGCTTCAAGCAATCATCACACGTAAGCTTCAAGGTTAAATCATCGGCCAACAAAGGCACAGGTAAGCTTCTCAAGGGCCAGACCACCATACAGGTAGGATTCTCATACAACCACCATGGTGTAAGCTTCTCAAGGGGTTAAACCATCATGCAGGTAAGCTTCACAAACAAACCATCATACAGGTAGGCTTTGAAGGGTGTTAAATCATCATACAGGTAAGCTTCTCAAGGGGTTAAATCATCATACAGGTGTTTCTCATATGTTAAATCCATTTGGTACAGGTAGGATTTCATGTGTTAAATCATCATACAGGCAGGGCTTCTGGCAAGCAGGCAGCTTCCTGTGTTAAACTGCATCATACAGGTATGGGGTTAAATCATCACAGGTAAGTTTCTCAAGGGGTTGAATCATCATACAGGTAGGCTTCAAGGGGTTAACCACCATACAGGTAATCTTTCTTCTAAGGTTAGATTCACATCATACTGGTATGCATTTAATAAGCAACTCATCACAGGTAGAGGTCATTCTAGGGCTTAAATCATCAGCACAGGTAGATTTCAAGGGGTTAAATCATCATGTTATAAAAGCTTTTAGGGTTAAATCATCATACACGTAGGCTTCTCAAGGGTTAAACCACCGCAGTAGGCTTCAAGGGAAAATTATTTACAACAGTGTTTCTGCTGCTAAACCAGCACAGTTAGGCTTGAAGGTTAAACTCATCATACAGGCAAGCTTCTCAAGGGGTTAAACCATCATGCAGGTAGCTACCTAGGGGTTAAATTATCGCATGCGGTAAGCAAGCTTCCTCAAGGGATCATCAGCACAGAGCAGCTTCTCAAGTGTTAAAATCATCATAAAATACAGGTAGGCTTCTCAAGGGGTTGGATCATCAAAGGCAAGCTTCAAAGGGTTAAACTCATCATGCAGGTAGGTTTTTTCACACCCTAAATCATCGCACAGGTAAGCTTCTCAAGGGCAACCATCATAGGCTTTCACACAGAAATCATCATACAGGCAGCTTCTGGCATAACCATCATATGGTAGGCTACCACAGTTTTAAATCATCATACAGGTAGGCTTTCAGAAAAGTACAACCATCATGCGGTAAGCTTCGCGGTTAAATCATCATACAGGTAGGCTTTCAAGGCTAAATCATCGCACAGCATAGCTCGGCGTTAAATCACTACAGTAAGCTTCTAAAGTGGGCAACCACGCAGGTAGGCTTTGGCGTTAAATCATCACAGCAGGTAAGCTTTCGCGGGGTTCAATCATCATGGTTGCGTAAGCTTTCAAGGGGTTAAATCATTGCACAGGTAAGTTTCTAAGCGTTAACCATCAGCAGGTAGGCTTTCCTTTGAAGGTAAGCAATCATCATACAGTTAGCTTCATGTTAAATCATCATACAGGTAAGCTTTCAAGGGGTTAAAACCATCATACAGTGTAGGCTTCTATGCTAAACCATCATGTTGCGGTAGGCTTCTCAAGGGTTAAAATCATCATACAGGTAAGTCAAGGGGTTAAACCATCATACAGCTATAAGCTTCTACAAGTTAAATCACCATATACAGGTAGGCTGGCGTTGTTAAACGAACATACAGTAGGCTTCAAGGGTTAAATCATCATACAGGTAAGCTTCTCAAGGTTAAATCATCATACAGGTAAAGGTCCTGGCGGGGTTAAATCACATACAGGTAGGCTTTCTGGCGTTAAATCAGCATGCAGGTAAACTTCTAAGGGGTTTAATCATCATACAGTGTAGGCTTCTGGCGTGCTTAAATCATCATGCAGGCTGGCTTCGGAAGTTAACTGACTGTTGTGTAAGCTTCTCATGGTTAAATCATCATAACAGGCAGCCTATGGGGTTAACCACAGGTAAGTCAAGGGGTTGAATCATCGCGCAGGTAGGCTTCAAGGGGTTAAACCAAATATGTGTCTCTCAAGGGTTAGGACTACCTATACAGGTACATTTAATAAGAATCATCATGGTAGGTCATTCTAGGGCTTAAATCATCATACAGACTTCTCAAAGCTAACCATCATGCAAGCTTTTTAGGGGTTAAACCATCATACACGTAGGCTTCTTACAAGTTAAATCATCACAGGTAGGCTTTCAAGGAAAAATTATCATATGTAAGCTTCTCATGTTGCTAAACCACATCATACAAAGTTAGGCTTCAAGGTTAAATCATCATACAGGTAAGCTTCTGCACAAGTTAAACTATCGCTAGGTCACCTAGTTAAATCATCACACAGTGTAAGCTTTCTAAGGGATTGAAATCATCACATGATTAAGCTCGGCGTTAAATCATCACAGCAGAGTTTTCAAGCGTTGGATCATCACAGGCAGCCGAAGGGGTTAAATCATCATGCAGGTAGAAGCCAAGGACCAAATCATCAGCAGGTAAGTTTCTCAAGGGGTTAACCATCATACAGGTAGGCTTCAAGGTATTAAATCATCATACAGGCAAGCTTCTAAGGGGTTAAAACCCATCATATAGGCTACTCAAGGCACAACTGTCATACAGGTAGGCTTGGTGCAAGCGAAATGGTGTAAGCTTGCGGGTTAACCATCATGGTGTAGGCTCATAAGCAAACCATCATACAGTTAGGCTTTGCTGTTAAATCATCATACAGGAAGCTTCTCAAAGGAATCATCATACAGGTAGGCTTTGACAAGGTAAATTCACTGAAACAGGCAGCCGCAGGGGGTTCAACTGATCATACAGGTAAGCTTACAAGCAACCATCAGGCAGTAAGCTTTCAAGGTTAACCACTGGTAGGCTTCTGGCGTTAAATCACACAGTTAGGCTTTGGAAGCAACTACTACACAGGTAAGCTTCAAAGTGGGTTAACCATCATACAGGTAGGCTCAAGGGGTTAACCATCATACAGGTAGGCTTCTCAAGGGGTTAAATCATCATACAGGTAAGCTTCACAAGCAATCATCAAGGTGTGCTTCTCTCAAGGGGTTAAATCACTTGCAGGCTTCTCAAGGCTAACCATCACAGGTAGGTTTCTCAAGGGGAAGCAAATTCACTAAGTACAGGGTGTTTCCATGGGTTAAACTACCATACAGGTAAGCGTCTCATGTGTTATTAAATCATCATACAGGTAGGCCCTCATAAGCAACCAGCATACAGGGTAAACTCTCTAAGGGTTTAATCATCATACAGGTAGTAAATCATCATACAGGTAGGCTTCTCCTAGTTAAATCATCGGCGTTGGTAGTTTCTCAAGGTTAAATCATCATACAGGTAGGCTTTCAAGGGTTAAATCACCATCACCACAATCATCAAACAGGTAAGCTTCAAGGGGTTAAATCATCATACAGGTTAATACTCATTAAATCATCATACAGGTAGGCTTCAAGGTTAAACCATCATACAGGTAAATCAAGGGTTAAATCAACAAACAGGTAGGCTTCTCAAGGATAAATCATCATACAGGTAAGCTTCTCACAATCAACCATCATAGTTATATGCTTCTAAGGTTAAATCATCATAAAGGCAAGCTTCTCAAGGTTAAATAATAAAGGTAATCTTCTCAAGGGTTCAAATCATCACAGGCTTCTCAAGCGGTTAACCATCATACAGGTTTCAAAGCAAATCATCAAGTACATGTAAGCTTCTGGGGTTAAACCATCACACAGGTAAGCTTCAAGGGTTAAACCCATCAAACAGGTAGGCTTTCAAGCAAATCATCATACAGGTAACAAGCTTCTCAAGAACCATCAAACAGGTAGGCTTCAAGGCTACCATCATACAGGAGCTTCCCAAGGGTTAAATCACCATACAGGTAGCTTTCAAGGATAAATCATCATACAGGTAAGCTCAAGGGTTAACCATCATACAGTAAGCTTCTCAAGAGGCATAAATCATCATACACAGTAAGCTTCTCAAGGGGTTAAATCATCATACAGGTAAGCTTCTCAAGGAGTTAAATCATCATACAGTAAGCTTCAAGGGGTTAAATCATCATACAGGTAAGCTTCCTAAGGTTAAATCCTACAGGCACTTCTCATAAAATCATCATACACGCAAGCTTCTCAAAGGGTTAAATCATCATACAGGTAGCTTTCAAGGTTAACCATCATACAGGTAAGCTTCTCACGGGTTAACCATCAGGTAAGCTTCAAAGGGTTAAATCATCATACAGGTAAGCTTCTCATGGGTTAAATCATCATACAGGTAAGCTTCTCAGTTAAATCATCATACAGGTAGGTCAGTTAAATCATCAAGGCGTAGCTTCTCAAGGCGTTAATCCATCAACAGGTAGCCTCAGAAAGGGTTAAACCATCATACAGGTAAGCTCAAGGTTAAATCATCAAGGTAGTAGTTTTGGCGATAAATCATCAACAGGTAAGCTTTCCTCAAGGTAAGCTTCTCAAGAGATAAATCATCATAAGGTAAGCTCAACGGTTTAAATCTCAGCAAGCCTGTTGGTTAATCAACAGACACAAGTCAAGGGTTTAAATCATCACACAGGTAAGCTTCATCAAGGGTAAAAATCATCATACAGGTGAGCTTCAGTAACACAACCATCATACAGGCAGCACACAAATAGGTAAGCCTAAAGCAAATCATCAAAAAGAAGGCTTTCACAAGCAATCATCACAAGCCGCAAGTTAAACTCATCATACAGGTAGGCTTCTCAAGGGGTTAAAATCATCATACAGGTAAGCTTCGCATGTTAAATCATCATACAGGTAGGCTTCTCAAGGGGCAACCATCATACAGGTAAGCCGGCAGTTAAATCATCATACAGGTAAGCTTTTACAAGCAACTACTATACTTAACAAGTAAATCATCATACAGGTAGGCTTTTACAAGAATTCTTCAAACAGGTAGGCTTCCTCAACAAGTTAAATCATCATACAGGTAAGCCTCAAGAAACCATCATACAGGTAAGCTCAAGGATAAATCATCATACAGGTAAGCTTCAAAACTCATACAAATAGGCTTCTGAAAGTTAAATCATCATACAGGTAAGTCACAAGTTAACCATCATACAGGTAGGCTTCTTGTTAAATCATCATACAGGTAGCTTCTCATATAACCACCAGGTAAGCTTCTCAAAGTTAAATCATTAAGGACAGGACTTTCAAGAGGATAAATCATCATACAGGCAAGCTTCTCAAGGAACAACCATCATACAGGCAAGCATCTCAAGGGGTTAAACTAATCATACACGTAAGCTTCAAGGGTTAAATCATCATACAGGTAAGCATCTCAAGAGGATAAATCATCATACAGATAAGCTTCTCAAGGGTTAAATCATCATACAGGTAAGCTTCTCATACAACCATCATACACGTAGCTTCTCAAGGGTTTGAATCATCATGCAGGTAAGCCCTAAGGGGTAAAATCATCATGGTAGGCTTCTCAAGGGGTTAAACCATCATACAGGTAAGCTTCTCACAAGTTAAATCATGTAGGCTTCAACGGTTAAATCACATCACACAGGTAGGCTTCTCACGGGTTAAATCATCATAAGGTAGGCTTCTCAAGGGGTTAAATCATCACAGGTAAGCTTCTCAAGGGTAAGTCAACCATCATCACAGGTTAGCTACTCAAGACAAATCATCAGTACAGGTAGGCTTCTCAAGGAAGATTAAAATCATCACAGGTAACCTTTCAAGGGGTTAAATCATCATACAGGCAGGCTTCTCAAGGACTAACCATCATACAGGTAAGCAGCCAGGATAAATCATCAACAGGTAAGCTTCACAAGCAACTAAAGAAGGTTCACATACAACTATCATACACAAGGTTCTCAGTTTAAATTATCATACAGGTAAGCTTCCTACGCTAAACCATCATACAGGTAAGCTTCATGCTAAATCATCATACAGGTAGCTTTAGCGGTTAAATCATCATACAGGTAAGCTTCTCAAGGGTTAAATCATCATGTAAGGTAGGCTTCTCAAGGGGTTAAATCATCATACAGGTAGGCTTTCTCAAGAGGTAAATTCATCAAACAGGTAGGCTTCAAGGAAAACTCACTCATACAGGTAAGCTCTTGAGGGTTAAATCACCACACAGTAAGCTTCAAGGATAATCATCATACAGGTAAAGCTCAAGGGTCAAATCATCATACAGGTAAGCTTCTCAAGAGGATAAACCATCATACAGGTAGGCTTCATAAGAAACCATCAAACAGGTAGGCTTTGAAGGTAAATCATCATACAGGTATTACAAGTTAAATCATCATACACGTAAGCTTCAAGGGTTTAATCATCATACAGGTAAGCTTCAAGGGGATAAATCATCACACAGGGTAAGCTTCATGGGGTTAAATTCATCATAAAAGGTAAGCTCTCAAGGTGTAAAATCACTACAATGCAATCATCATACAGGTGAAGCTTCTAAAGGGGTTAAATCATCATGCAATTGAAAACTATAAGGGGTTAAATGTCATACAGGTAGGCTTTCAGGGGGCTAAATCATCATGCAGGTAAGCTTCTCAAGGATAAAATCATACATACAGGTAATCTTCTCAGGGGTTAAATCCATCATACAGGTAAAAGCTGCTGAGGGAGTTTAAATCATATACATAAACTGAGGTTTAAATCATCATACAGGTAGGCTATAAGGGGTTAAATCATCATACAGAGTAAGCTTCTCAAGGGGGATTAAATCCTCCCTTTGGGTTTAAGCTTCTCCAAGGGACTAAATCATCATACAGGTAGGATTCTCAAGGGTAAATCATCATGCAGAGTAAGCTTCTCTAGGGGTTAAATCATCACATAGGAAAAGCTTCTCAAGGGGATAAATCATCATATAGGTAAGCTTCTCAAGGGGTTAAATCATCATACAATTAGCTTCTCAAAGGGTTAAATCATCATACATGTAATCTTCTCCAAGGGGGTTAGAAATCATCTTCTGGTAGGCTTCTCAAGGGGGTTAAATCATCATGCAGGTAAAACTACCAAGGGAGTAAATCATCTATACAGAGTAAGCTTCCTCAAGGGTTAAATCTCATCACTGGGTAAATCTTCTCCAGGGTTAAATCATCATACAGGTAGGCTTCTCAAGGGGACAAATCATCCTTACAGGTAAGCTTCTCAAGGGGTTAAATCATCCTTTGAGTAGGTTTCTCCAGAGTGGTTTAAATCATCCGCCTGGTGAAGCCTTTCTCGAGGGGTTAATTCATCAAACAGGTAGGCTTCTGAAGGGGTTAAGTAATATCATACAGGTAAGCACTAAAGGGGTTAAATCATCCTCCTTTACAGACCAAAGCTTTTCAAGGGTAAAATCATCATGCATTAAGCTTCTCCAGGGTCAAATCATCATACAGGTAGGCTTCTGAGAAGGGTTAGTATCTTTTGAGTAAGCTCAAGGAAGTTAGAAATCATCATACAGGTAAGCTTCTCAAGGGGATAAATCGTA
This sequence comes from Homarus americanus, assembly GCF_018991925.1. NCBI lineage: Eukaryota > Metazoa > Arthropoda > Malacostraca > Decapoda > Nephropidae > Homarus > Homarus americanus. The sequence continues at coordinate 8,715 of NW_024739260.1, read as the reverse complement.
TACAAATGTAGCCTCAAGGGATTAGAAATCATCATACAGGTAAGCTTCTCAAGGGTTAAAATCTCATCATACAGGTAAAGCTTCAAAGAGACAATCATCATGCAGGTGGAAGCTACTCAAGGGGTTAAATCATCATACAGGTAAGCTTCTCAAGGGTTCGTCTATCCTTACAGTAATCTTCTCAAGGGTTAAATCATCATGCAGGTAGGCTTCTCAAGGGTTAAATCATCATACAGGTAAGCTTCTCCGAGGTTAAATCATCATACAATTGAGCTTCTCAAGGGGTTAAATCATCATACAGGTGGAAAAGCTTCTCCAAGGGTTAATCATCATATAGTAACTACAAAGTTGAAATCTCATCATACAGGTAAGCTTCTCAAGTGGTTAAATCATCATACAGGTAAGCTTCTCAAGGGGTTAAATCATCATACAGGTAAGCTTCTCAAGGGGTTAAATCATCATACAGGTAGGATTCTCAAGGGGTTAAATCATCATACAGGCAAGCTTCTCAAGGGTTAGATCATCATGCAGGTAAGCTTCTCAAGGGGTTAAATCATCAAACAGGTAGGTTTCTCAAGGGCTTAAATCATCATACAGGTAGGCTTCTCAAGGGGTTAAATCATCATACAGGTAAGCTTCTCAAGGGGTTAAATCATCATACAGGTAAGCTTCTCAAGGCGTTAAATCATCATACAGGTAGGCTTATCAAGGGGTTAAATCATCATACAGGTAAGCTTCTCAAGGGGTTAAATCATCATACAGGTAAGCTTCTCAAGGGGTTAAATCATCATACAGGTATGCTTCTCCAGGGGTTAAATCATCATAGAAGGTAAGCTTCACAAAGGGTTAAATCATCATGCAGGTAAACTTCTGAAGGGGTTAAATCATCATACAGGTAAGCTTCTCAAGGGGTTAAATAAAAAATACAGGTAAGATTCTCAAGGGGTTATATCATCATACAGGTAGGCTTCTCAAGGGGTTAAATCATCATACAGGTAAACTTCTCAAGGGGTTAAATCATCATACAGGTAAGCTTCTCAAGGGGTTAAATCATCATACAGGTAAGCTTCTCAAGGGGTTAAATCATCATACAATTGGAAGCTATCAAGGGGTTAAAATCAACGTACAGGTAAAGAAACTTCTCAGGGGTTAAATCATCATACAGGTAGGCTTCTCAGGGGTTAAATCATCATACAAATGAAAGCATACTCAATGGGTTAATCATCATACAGGTAGGCTACTCAGGGTTAAATCATCATACAGGTAGGCTTTTCAAGGGGTTAAATCATCATACAGGTAAGTTTCTCAAGGGGTTAAATCATCATACAGGTAAGCTTCTCAAGGGGTTAAATCATCATACAGGTAGGCTTATCAAGGGGTTAAATCATCATAAAGGTAAGCTTCTCAAGGGGTTAAATCATCATACAGGTAAGCTTCTCAAGGGATTCAATCATCAAACAGGTAGGTTTCTCAAGGGCTTAAATCATCATACAGGTAGGCTTCTCGAGGGGTTAAATCATCATACAGGTAAGCTTCTCAAGGGGTTAAATCATCATACAGGTAGGCTTCTCAAGTGGTTAAATCATCATATAGGTAAGCTTCTCAAGGGGTTAAATCATCATACAGGTAAGCTTCTCATGGGGTTAAATCATCATACAGGTAAGCTTCTCAAGGGGTTAAATCATCATACAGGTAGGCTTCTCAAGGGGTTAAATCATCATACAGGTATTGAAACTGGAAGGGGTTCGGCATCTTACAGGTAAAAACTTCTCCATAAAGGTTAAATATCGCTACAAATTAACAAGCTTCTCAAGGGGTTAAATCATCATACAGGTAAGCTTCTCAAGGGGACAAATCATCATACAGGTAAGCTTCTCAAGGGGTTAGATCATCATACAGGTAAGTTTCTCAAGGGGTTAAATCATTATACAGGTCTTCTTCTCAAGGGGTTAAATCATCATACAGGTAAGCTTCTCAAGGGGTTAAATCATCATACAGGTAGGCTTCTCAAGGGGTTAAATCATCATACAGGTAGGCTTCTCAAGGGGTTAAATCATCATACAGATAAGCTTCTCAAGGGGTTAAATCATCATACAGGTAAGCTTCTCAAGGGGTTAAATCATCATACAGGTAAGCTTCTCAAGGGGTTAAATCATCATACAGGTAGGATTCTCAAGGGGTTAAATCATCATACAGGCAAGCATCTCAAGGGCTTAAATCATCATACAGGTAAGCTTCTCAAAGGGTTAAATCATCATACAGGTAGGCTTCTCAAGGGGTTAAATCATCATACATGTAAGCTTCTCAAGGGGTTAAATCATGATGCAGGTAGGCTTCTCAAGGGCTTAAATCATCATACAGGTAGGCTTTTCAAGGGGTTAAATCATCATACAGGTAAACTTCTCAAGGGGTTAAATGATCATACAGGCAAGCTTCTCAAGGGGTTAAATCATCATACAGGTAAGCTTCTCAAGGGGTTAAATCATCATACAGGTAAGCTTCTCAAGGGGTTAAATCATCATACAATAAGCTTTTCAAGGGGTTAAATCATCATAAGTGAAACTTCTCAAAGGGCTAAATCATCATAGAGTAGGCTTCTCAAGGGGACAATCATCATACAGTAAGCTTCTCAGGGTTAAATCATTATACAGGTAAGCTTCTCAAGAGGTTAAATCATCCTTACAGGTAGGCTTCTCAAGGGGCTAAATCATCATACAGTAAGCTTCTCAAGGGGTTAAATCATCATACAGGTAAGCATCTCAAGGGGTTAAATCATCATACAGGTAGGATTCTCAAGGGCTTAAATCATCATACAGGTAGGCTTCTCAAGGGGCTAAATCATCATACAGGTAAGCTTCTCAAGGGGTTAAATCATCATACAGGTAAGCTTCTCAAGGGGATAAATCATAATACAGGTAAGCTTCTCAAGGGGTTAAATCATCATATAGGTAGGCTCCTCAAGGGGTTAAATCATCATACAGGTAAGTTTCTCAAGGGGTTAAATCATCATACATGTAGGATTGTCAAGGGGTTAAATCATCATATAGGTAAGCTTCTCAAGGGGTTAGATCACCATACAGGTAAGCATCTGAAGGGGTTAAATCATCATATAGGTAGGTTTTTCTAGGGCTTAAATTATCATACAGGTAAGCTTCTCAAGGGGTTAAATCATCATACAGGTACGCTTCTCAAGGGGTTAAATCATCATACAGGGAAGCTTCTCAAGGGGTTAAATCATTATGCAGGTAGGACTTCTCAAGGGCTTAAATCATCATACAGGGAGGCTTCTCAACGGGTTAAATTATCGAACAGGTAGGCTTCTCAAGGGTTTAAATCATCATACAGGTAGGCTTCTCAAGGGGTTAAATCATCATACAGGTAAGCTTCTAAGGGGTTAAATCATCATACAGGTAAGCTTCTCAAGGGGTTAAATCATCATACAGGTAGGCTTCTCAAGGGGTTAAATCATCATACAGGTAAACTTCTCAAGGGATTAAATTATCATACAGGTAAGCTTCTCAAGGGGATAAATCATCATACAGGTAAGCATCTCAAGGGGTTAAATCATCATACAGGTAAGCTTCTCAGGGGGTTAAATCATCATACAGGTAGGCTTCTCAAGGGGTTAAATAATCGTACAGGTAAGCTTCTCAAGGGGTTAAATCATCATACAGGTAGGCTTCTCTAGGGGTTAAATCATCATACAGATATGCTTCTTAAGGGGTTAAATCATCATACAGGTAGGATTCTCAAGGGGTTAAATCATCATACAGGCAAGCTTCTCATGGGGTTAAATCATCATACAGGTAAGCATCTCAAGGGGTTAAATCATCATACAGGTAAGCTTCTCAAGGGGTTAAATCATCATACAGGTAGGCTTCTCAAGGGGTTAAATCATCATACAGGGAAGCTTCTCAAGGGGTTAAATCATTATGCAGGTAGGACTTCTCAAGGGCTTAAGTCATCATACAGGTAGGCTTCTCAACGGGTTAAATTATCGAACAGGTAGGCTTCTCAAGGGGTTGAATCATCATACAGGTAGGCTTCTCAAGGGGTTAAATCATCATACAGGTAAGCTTCTCAAGGGGTTAAATCATCATACAGGTAAGCTTCTCAAGGGGTTAAATCATCATACAGGTGGAAGCTTCTCAAAGGGTTAAATCATCATACAGGTAAACTTCTCCAAGGGATTAAATTATATCATACAGAGCTGAAAGCTTCTCCAAAAGGATAAATCATCCTTACAGAGTAAGCATCTCAAGAATTTAAATCATCATACAGGTAAGCTTCTCAAGGGGTTAAATCATCATACAGGTAGGCTTCTCAGGGGGTTAAATAATCGTACAGGTAAGCTTCTCAAGGGGTTAAATCATCATACAGGTAGGCTTCTCTAGGGGTTAAATCATCATACAGATATGCTTCTTAAGGGGTTAAATCATCATACAGGTAGGATTCTCAAGGGGTTAAATCATCATACAGGCAAGCTTCTCATGGGGTTAAATCATCATACAGGTAAGCATCTCAAGGGGTTAAATCATCATACAGGTAAGCTTCTCAAGGGGTTAAATCATCATACAGGTAGGCTTCTCAAGGGGTTAAATGAACGTACAGATAAGCTTCTCAAGGGGTTAAATCATCATACAGGTAGGCTTCTCAAGGGGTTAAATCATAATACAGGTAAGCTTCTCAATGGGTTAAATCATCATACAGGTAGGCTTCTCAAGGGGTTAAATCATCATACAGGTAGGCTTCTCAAGGGGTTAAATCATCATACAGGTAAGTTTCTCAAGGGGTTAAATCATCATACAGGTAAGCTTCTCTAGGGGTTAAATCATCATACGGAGTGGCTTCTCCAAAGGGTTAAATCATCATGCAGGATTTAGTTCTCAGGGTTAAATCTATAATACAGAGTAAACTTCTCAAGAGGTGATATCATACAGTAGCTTCTCAAAGGGATTCAAATCATCATACAGGTAAGCTTCTCATGGGGATAAATCATCATACAGGTAAGCTTCTCATGAGGGTTAAATCATCATAGTGAAAGCTTCTCAAGGGGTAAATCATCCTTTTGTAAGGTTCTCAAAGTTTAAATTATCATACAGGTAAGCTTCTCAAGGCGTTAAATCATCATACAGGTAGGCTTCTCAGGGGATTTAGAAATCATCATACAGTATAAGCTTCTCATGAGGTTAAATCATCATATATGTAGGCTTTTCAAGGGGTTAAATCATCATACAGAGTATTAAGCTTCTCAAGGGGGTTAGAAATCATCTCATACAGGTAGGCTTCTCAAGGGTTAAATCATCCTGCAAGGTAGGCTTCTCAAGGGGTTAATTCATCAAACAGGTGATGGCTTCGAAGGGGTTAGAATTATCATACAGGTAAGCTTTAAGGGGTTAAATCATCATACAGAGTAAGCTTCTCAAGGATAAATCATCATGCAAGATGCAAGCTTCTCAAGAAATTAAAATCTGTCATACAGGTAGGCTTCTGAAGGGTTAAAGCATCTACAAGGTAAGCTTCTCAAGGGGTTAAATCATCATACAGGTAAAACTTCTCAAAGGGGATAGAAATCATCATACAGTAAGCTTCTCAGGGGACAATCATCCATACAGGTAGCTTCTCCAAGAGTTAAATCATCATACAGAGTAATCTTCTGGAAGGGGTTAAATCATCATACAGGTAGGCACAAAGTTAAATCATCATGCATTAGGCTTCTCAAGGGGTTAAATCATCATATACATAAGCTTCTCAAAAGGGTTTAAAATCATCCTTTGGTGACTTCTCAAGGGGTTAAATCATCATACAGGTAATCTTTCTCAAGGGGTTAAATCATCCTTTAGGTAGGCTTCTCCAAGGGGTTAAATCATCATGCAGGTACAGGCTTCTCAAGGGGTTAAATCATCATACAGGTAAGCTTCTCAAGGGGTTAAATCATCATGGAAGTAATCTTCTCAGGGGTTAAATCATCATACATTAGGCTTCTCAAGGGTTAAATCATCATACAGGTAAGCTTCTCAAGGGTTAAATCATCATACAGTAGGCTTCTCAAGTGGTTAAATCATCATACAGGTAGGCTTCTCAAGGGTTAATTCATCAAACAGGTAAGCTGAAGGGTTAAATTATCATACAGTAAAAGCTTCTCAAGGGGTTGATATCATACAGGTAGCTTTTCAAGGGATAAATCATCATACAGGTGAAAAGCTTCTCCAAGGGGTCAAATCATCATACAGGTGGCTTCTGAAGGGTTAAAGCATCTTACAGATGGCTCTCAAGGATTAAATCATCATACAGGTAAGCTTCTCCAAGGGATAAATCATCATACAGAGTAGAAAACTCAGGGATTAAATCCATCATACAGGTAAGCTTCTGAAGGGAACTAGAAATCATATACAGGTAGGCTTCTCAAGGGGTTAAATGTCATAGAGTAGGCTTCTCCAAAGTTAAATCATCATACGAGTAAACTTCTCAAGGGGTTAAATCATCATACAAGTGAAAATATTCTCAAGGGGTTAAATCATCATGGTAGGCTATAAAGGGTTAAATCATCATACAGATAGCTTCTCAAGGGTTAAATCATCATACAGGTAGTATAAAGAGGGTTAAATCATCATACAGGTATTGAAGCTTCTCAAGGGGTTAAGAAATCATCATACAGGTAAGCTTCTCCAGGGGTTAAATCTCATCATATACGTTAGTTTCTCAGGGATTTAAATCATAATACAGGTAAGCTTCTCAAGGGAGTAGAAATCATCATACAGGTAAGCTTCTCGAGGTTGCTAAATCATCACAGGTAAAACTACTCATGAGGGATAAAATCATCATACAGGTAAGCTTCTCATGGGGATTCATCTCATCATAAAATGCGCTTCTCAAGAGGGTTAAATCATCATACGTAAGGTTCTCCAAGGGTTTAAATTATCATACAGGTAGCTTCTCAAGGCGTTAATCATCGCAGGTAGGCTTCTCAAGGGGTTAAATCATCATACAAGGTAAGCTTCTCATGAGTTAAATCATCATATGCAGGCTTTTCAAAAGGGGTTAAATCATCATACAGGTAGCTTCTCAAGGGGTTAAATCATCATACAGGTGAAGCTTCTCAAGAGTTAATCATCATACAGGTAGGCTTCATCAAGGGTTAATTCATCAAACGGTAGGCTTCTGAAGGGGTTAAATTATCATACAGGTATTAAGCTTCCCAAGGGGTTAAATCATCATAAAGGTAGCTTCTCGAGGGATAAATCATCATACAGAGTAAGCTTCTCAAGGGGTCAAATCATCATACAGGTAGGCTTCTGGAAAGGGGAGTTAAAGCATCTTACAGTAGCTTCTCAAGGGGTTAAATCATCCTTGCATTAAGCTTCTCAAGGGATAAATCATCATACAAATTAGCAGCTTCTCAAGGGTTAAATCATCATACAGAGTAAGCTTCTCAAGAGGTTAAATCATCCTTTAGGTAATCTTCTGAAGAGGTTTAAAATCCATCATACAGGTAGGCTTCTCAAGGGTTAATCATCATGCAGGTAGGCTTCTCAAGGGGTTAAATCATCATACTGTGAGTAAGCTTCTCAAGTTAAGTATCATACAAGTAATCTTCTCAAGGGATTTAAATGTATGCAGTAGGCTTCTCAAGGGTTAAATCATCATACAGGTAAGCTTCTCCAGGGGTTAAATCATCATACAGGTAGGCTTCTCCAAGGGTTAATCATCATGCAGTACAGGCTTCTCCAGGGTTAAATCATATACGGTAAGCTTCTCAAGAGGTTTAAATCATCGCGCGGGTTTAGTTTCTCAGGGGTTAAATCATAATACAGGTAAGCTCAGGGGTAAATCATCATGCAGGTAAGCTTCTCAGGGTTAAATCATCATACGGAGTAAGCTTCTCATGAGATCAATCCATCGCCTGGTAAGCTTCTCATGGGGGTTAAATCATCATAAAAGATGAAAACTTCTCAAGGGTTTAAATCATCATACACGTAAAGGTTCTCAAGGGCTTAAATTATCATACAGGTAAGCTTCTCAAAGGGTTCAAAATCATCGCACAGGGTGGCTTCAAGGGTTAAATCATCATACAGGCAGCTTCTCATGGGTTAAATCATCTTATATGAAGCTTTTCAAGGCTAAATCATCATACAGGTAAGCTTCTCCAAGGGGTTAAAACATCATACAGGTAGTGGAAGGCTTTTCAGGGGGCTTCGTCCATCATACTGAGTAATCTTCTCCAAGGGGTTAAATCATCATACAAGTGAAGCTTCTCAAGTGGTTTAAATCATCATACCAGTAAGCTTCTCCAGGGGTTAAATCATCATGCAGGTAAAACTGCCAAGGATAAATCATCATACAGGTAAGCTTCTCAAGATAATCATCACTGGTAACTATAGGGGTTAAATCATCACTGATTAAGCTTCTCAAGGGTTAAATCACATCATACACGTAAGCTATAAGGGTTTTAAATCATCTCCATACAGTGACCTCAAGATGTTAGAATCATCATACCAGTGGAAGCTTCTCAGGGGTTAATTCATCATGCAGGTAAGCTTCTCAAGGGCTTAAATCATCAGCACAAGTAAAACTTCTAAGAGATAAATCATCCTTTGGGTAAGCTTCTCAAGGGGTTAAATCATCATACAATTGAAAAACTTCTCAGGGTTAAATCATCATGCAGGTATTGGAGAGTCTCAAAGGGTTAAATCATCATACAGGTGGCTTCTCAAG
>NW_024739259.1:0-23533 GCF_018991925.1 Homarus americanus | reverse complement strand
AGTCCCCTGATCGAGTATAACAAAGTCCCCTGATCGAGTATAACAAAGTCCCTTGAACGAATATAACAAAGTCCCCTGGTCGAGTATAACAAAGGCCCCTCATCGAGCTTAACAAAGTCCCCTGTTCAATTATAACAAAGTCCCCTGAACGATTATAACAAAATCCCCTGGCCGAGTATAACAAAGGCCCCTCATCGAGTATAACAAAGTCCCCTGATTGAGCACAACAAAGTCCCCTGATCGAGTTTAACAAAGGCCCCTGATCGAGTATAACAAAGTCCCCTGGTCGAGTATAACAAACTCCCCTGGTCGAGTATAACAAAGTCCCCTTATCGAGTATAACAAAGTCCCCTGAACGATTATAACAAAGTCCCCTGGTCGAGTATAACAAAGGCCCCTCATCGAGTACAACAAAGTTCCCTGATCAAGTATAACAAAGTCCCCTCAACGAGTATAACAAAGTCCCCTGATCGAGTATAACAAAGGTCCCTGATCGAGTATAACAAAGCCCCCTGATCGAGTACAACAAAGTCCTCATATCGAGTTTAACAAAGGCCCCTGATCGAGTATAACAAAGGCCCCTGATCGAGTATAACAACGTCCCGTGATCGAGTATATGGAAGTCCGCTGATCGAGTATAACAAACTCCCTTGGTCGAGTATAACAAAGTCCCCTGATCGAGTATAACTAAGTCCCCTGATCGAGTATAACAAAGTCCCCTGAACGTTTATAACAAAGTCCCCTGGTCGAGTATAACAAAGGCCCCTCATCGAGTATAACAAAGTCCTCTGATCAAGTATAACAAAGTCCCCTGAACGAGTATAACAAAATCCCCTGATCGAGAATAACAAAATCCCCTGATCGAGTATAACAAAGGCCCCTGATCGAGTTTAACAAAGGCCCCTCATCGAGTTTAACAAAGCCCCCTCATCGAGTATAACAAAGTCCCCTGATCGAGTATAAAAAAGTCCCTTGAACGATTAAAACAAAGGCCCCTGATCAAGTATAACAAAGCCCTCTGATCGTGTATAACAAAGCGCCCTCATCGAGCATAACAAAGTCCCCTGATCAAGTATAACAAAGTCCCCTGAACGAGTATAACAAAGTCCCCTGATCGAGTATAACAAAGTCCCCTCACCGAGTATAACAAAGTTCCCTGATCGAGTATAACAAAGCCCCCTCATAGAGTATAACATTGTCCCCTGATCGAGTATAACAAAGGCCCCTCATCGAGTTTAACAAAGCCCCCTCATCGAAATTAACAAAGCCCCCTCATCGAAATTAACAAAGCCCCCTCATCGAGTATAACAAAGTCCCCTGATCGAGTATAAAAAAGTCCCCTGATAAAGTATAACAAAGTCCGCTGATCGAGTATAACAAAGTCCCCATATCGAGTTTAACAAAGGCCCCTGATCGAGTTTAACAAAGTCCCCTGGTCGAGTATAACAAAGTCCCCTGATCGAGTATAACAAAGGCCCCTCATCGAGTATAACAAAGTCCCATGATCGAGAATAACAAAGTCCCCTCATCGAATATAACAAAGTCCCCTGATCAAGTATAACAAATTCCCCTGATCGAGTATAACAAAGTCCCCTGATCGAGTATAACAAACTCCCCTGGTCGAGTATAACAAAGTCCCCTGATAGAGTATAACAATGTCCCCTGATCGAGTATAACAAAGTCGCCTAAACGATTATAACAAAGTCCCCTATTCGAGTATAACAAAGTCCCCTGATCGAGTATAAAAATGGCACCCTAATCGAGTATAATAAAGTCCCCTCATCGAGTATAACAAAGTCCCCTGATCGAGTATAACAAAGCCCCCTCATCGAGTATAACTAAGTCCCCTGATCGAGTATAACAAAGTCTCCTGATCAAGTATAACAAAGTCCCCTTATCAAGTATAAGAAAGGCCTCTGATTGAGTATAACAAAGTCCTCTGATCGAGTATAATAAAGGCCCCTAATTGAGTTTAACAAAGGCCCCTGATCGAGTATAACAAAGTCCCCTGATCGAGTATAACAAACTCCCCTGGTCGAGTATAACAAAGTCCCCTGATCGAGTATAACAAAGTCCCCTGATCGAGTATAACAAAGTCCCTTGACCGATTATAACAAAGGCCCATGATCAAGTATAACAAAGCCCTCTCATCGTGTATAACAAAGCCCCCTCATCGAGTATAACAAACTCCCCTGATCAAGTATAACAAAGTTCCCTGAACGAGTATAACAAAGTCCCCTGAACGATTATAACAAAGGCCCCTGATCGAGTATAACAAAGTTCCCTGATCGAGTATAACAAAGCCCCCCATCGAGTGTAACAAAGTTCCCTAATCGAGTATAAAAATGTCCCCTGGTCCAGTGTAACAAAGTACCCTGATCGAGTATAAAAAAGTCCCCTGGCCCAGTATAACAAAGTCCCTAGATCAAGCATACCAAAGTCCCCTGATCGATTATAACAAAGTCCCCGGTCCAGTATAGCAAAGGGCCCTGAGCGAGTAAGACAAAGTCCCCTAATCGAGTATAACAGAGCCCCCTGCTCGAGTATAACAAAGTCCCCTGGTCGAGTATAGTAAAGTCCCCTAGTCGAGTATAACAAAGCCTCCTGATTGAGTATAACAAAGTCCCCTGATCGATTATAACAAAGCTCCCTGCTCGAGTATAACAAAGTCCCCTGATCGAGTCTAAAAAAGGCCTCTAATCGAGTATAAGAAAGTCCCCTGATCGAGTATAACAAAGCCGCCTAATCGAGTATAACAAAGTCCCCTGGTCAAGTATAAGAAAGTCCCCTGTTCGAGTCTAACAAAGTCCCCTTATCGAGTAAAACAAATTCCCCTTATCGAGTATAACAAAGTCTCCTTATCGAGTATAACAAAGTCCCTGATCGAGTATAACAAAGTCCCTAGATCGAGCATACCAAAGTCCCCTAATCGATTGTAACAAAGTCCCCCGGTCGAGCATACCAAAGTCCCCTGATCGAGTATAACAAAGTCACCTGATGGAAAATAACAAAGCCCGGCTGGATGAGTATAACAAAGTTCCCTGATCGAGTATAACAACGTTCCCTGATCGAGTATAACAAAGTCTCCTGGTCCAGTATAACAAAGTCCCTGATCGAGGATAACAAAGTCCCCTAATCGAGAATAAAAATGTCCCCTGGTCCAGTGTAACAAAGTCCCTTCATCGAGTATAAAAAAGTCCCCTGGCCCAGTATAACAAAGTCCCTTGATCGAGCATACCAAAGTCCCCTGACCGATTATAACAAAGTCCCCCTGTCGAGTATAGCAAAGGGCCCTGATCGTGTAAGACAAAATCACCCTGATTGAGTATAAGAAAGTCCCATGATCGAGTATGACAAAGCCCCCTGGATGAGTATAACAAAGTTCCCTGATCGAGTATAACAAAGTCCCCTCGATCGAGTATAACAAAGCCCCCTGATCGAGTATAACAATAGTCCCCTGATCGAGTATAACAAAGTCTCCTGGCCTAGTTTAACAAAGTCCCCAGATCGAGCATAACAAAGTTCCCTAATCGATTATAACAAAGTCCCCTGGTCGAGTATAACAAAGGGCGCTGATCGAGTAAGACTAAGTCCCCTCATCGAGTATAACAATGTCCCCTGATCCTAGTATAACAAAGCCCCCCTGGACGAGTATAACAAAGGTTCCTAATCGAGTATAACAAAGTCTCCTGATCGCGTATAACAAAGTCCCCTGATCGAGTACAACAAAGTCCCCTGCATGAGTATAACAAAGTCCCCTGATCGAGTATAACATATCCCCTGATTGAGTATAACAAAGTCCCCTGGTCGAGTATAGCAAAGTCCCTGATCGAGTATAAGAAAGCCTCCTGATCGAGTATAACAAAGTCCCCTGATCGAGTATAACAAAGCCCCCTGCTCGAGTATAACAAAGTCCCCTGATCGAGTCCAAAAAAGGCCTCTAATCGAGTATAAGAAAGTCCCCTGATCGAGTATAACAAAGTCCCCTTATCGAGTATAACAAATTCCCCTTATCGATTATAACAAATTCCCGTTATCGAGTATAACAAAGTCCCCTAATCGAGTATAACAAAGGCCCCTGGTCGAGTATAACAAAGTCCCTGATCGAGTATAACAAAGTCCCTTGGTTGAGCATACCAAAGCCCCCGTAATCGATTGTAACAAAGTCCCCCGGTCGAGTATAGCAAAGGGCCCTGATCGAGTAAGACAAAGTCCTCTGATCGAGTATAACAAAGTCCCCTAATCGTGTATAAAAATGTCTCCTGGTCCAGTGAAACAAAGTCCCCTCATCGCGTATAAAAAAGTCCCCTGGTCCGGTATAACAAAGTCCCTAGTTCGAGCATACCAAAGTCCCCTGATCGATTATAACAAAATCCCCCGGTCGAGTATAGCAAAGGGCCCTGATCGTGTAAGACAAAATCCCCTGATTGAGTATAAGAAAGTCCCCTGATCGAGTATGACAAAGCCCCCTGGATGAGTATAACAAAGTTCCCTGATCGAGTATAACAAAGTCCCCTAATCGATTATAACAAAGTCCCCTGGTCGAGTATGACAAAGGGCCCTGATCGAGTAAGACTAAGTCCCCTCATCGAGTATAACAAAGTCCCCTGATCCTAGTATAAAAAAGCCCCTTCGACGAGTATAACATATCCACTGATCGAGTATCACAAAGTCCCTGGTGGAGTATAACAAAGTTCCCTGGTCGAGTATAACAAAGTTTTATAATCGAGCATAACAGAGGCCCTTGGTCGAGTATAACAAAGTCCTCTGATCAAGTATAACAAAGTCCCCTGATCTAGTATAACAAAGTCCCCTAATCAAGTATAACAAAGTCCCCTGATCAAGTATAACAAAGACCCCTGATCGAGTATAACATATCCCCTGATCGAGTATAACAAAGTTCTCTGGTCGAGTATGACAAAGTCCCCTGATCGAGTATAACAAAGTTCCCTGATCGAGTATTACATATCCCCTGATCGAATATAACAAAGTCCCTGGTGGAGTGATCGAGTATAACAAAGTCCCCTGATCGAGTATAACATATCACCTGATCGAGTATAACAAAGTCCTCTGGTCGAGTATAACAAAGTCCCCTGATCGAGTATAACAATGTCACCTGGTCGAGTATAACAATGTCCCCTGATCGAGTATAACAAAGGCCCCTCATCGAGTATAGCAAAGCCCATTGGTCAAATATAGTAAAGTCCACTCATCGAGTATAACAAAGTTCCCCGATGGAGTATAACAAAGGCCTCTGGTCGAGTAAGACAAAGTCCCCTGATCAAGTATAAAAAGTCCCCTGGTCGAATATAACAAAGTCCCCTAATCGAGTATAACAAAGTCCCCTGGTCGAGCATAATAAAGCACCCTCATCGAGTATAACAAAGGCCCCTAATCGAGTATAACAAAGTCTCCTGATCGCGTATAACAAAGTCCCCTGGTCCAGTATAACAAAGTCCCCTGATCGAGTATAACATATCCCCTGATCGAGTATAACAACGTCTCCTGGCCTAGTTTAACAAAGTCCCCTGGTCGAGTATAACAAAGGGCCCTGATCGAGTAAGACAAAGTCCCCTGGATGAGTACAACAAAGTCCCCTGATCGAGTATAACATATCCCCTGATTGAGTATAACAAAGTCCTCTGGTCGAGTATAAAAAAGTCCCCTGATCGAGTATAACAAAGTCCCCTGGTCGAGTAAAGCAAAGTCCCCTCATCGAGTATAACAAAGTCCCCTGATCCTAGTATAACAAAGCCCCCCTGGACGAGTATAACAAAGGCCCCTAATCGAGTATAACAAAGTCTCCTGATCGCGTATAACAAAGTCCCCTGATCGAGTATAACAAAGTCCCCTGGATGAGTACAACAAAGTCCCCTGATCGAGTATAACATATCTCCGAATTGAGTATGACAAAGTCCTCTGGTCGAGTATAAAAAAGTCCCCTGATCGAGTATAACAAAGTCCCCTGGTCGAGTATAACAAAGTCCCCTCATCGACTATAACAAAGGCCTCTCATCGAGAATAACAAAGTCCATTGGTCAAGTATAAAAGAGATCCCTGGTCGAGTATAACAAAGTCCCCTGGTCGAGTATAGGAAAGTCCCGTGATCGAGCATAACAAAGCCTCCTCATCGAGTATAACAAAGTCCCCTGATCGAGTATAACAACCCCCCTGCTTGAGTATAACAAAGTCCCCTAATCGAGTCCAAAAAAGGCCTCTAATTGAGTATAAGAAAGTCCCCTGATCAAGTATAACAAAGCCGCCTAATCAAGTATAACAACGTCCCCTGGTCGAGTATAACAAAGTCCCCTGTTCGAGTCTAACAAAGTCCCCTCATCGTGTATAACAAATTCCCTTTATCGAGTATAACAAAGTCCCCTTATCGAGTATAACAAAGTCCCCTAATCGAGTATAACAAAGGCCCCTGGTCGAGTATAACAAAGTCCCTGATCGAGTATAACAAAGTCCCCTAATCGAGTCCAAAAAAGGCCTCTAATTGAGTATAAGAAAGTCCCCTGATCAAGTATAACAAAGCCGCCTAATCAAGTATAACAACGTCCCCTGGTCGAGTATAACAAAGTCCCCTGTTCGAGTCTAACAAAGTCCCCTCATCGTGTATAACAAATTCCCTTTATCGAGTATAACAAAGTCCCCTTATCGAGTATAACAAAGTCCCCTGATCGAATATATAAAAGTCCCCTAGTCGAGTATTACAAAGTCCTCTGATCGAATATAACAAAGTCCCCTGATCGAGTATAACATATCCTCTGATCGAGTATAACAAAGTCCCTGGTGGAGTATAACAAAGTCCCCTGATCGAATATAAGAAAGTCCCCTGGTCGAGTTTAACAATGTCCCCTGATCGAATATAACAAAGGCCCCTCATCGAGTATAGCAAAGTCCATTGGTCAAATATAGGAAAGTCCACTCATCGAGTATAACAAAGTCCCCCGATCGAGTATAACAATGGCCTCTGGTCTAGTATGAGAAAGTCCCCTGATCAAGTATAAAAAAGTCCCCTGGTCTAGTATAACAAAGTCCCCTAAACGAGTATAACAAAGTCCCCTGGTCGATTATAGCAAAGTCCCCGGGTCGAGTATATTAAAGCCCCCTCATCGAGTATAACAAAGGCCCCTAATCGAGTATAACAAAGTCCCCTGATCGAGTATAACAAAGTCCCCTGATAGAGTATAACAAAGTCCTCTGGTCGAGTATAAAAAAGTCCCCTGATCGAGTATAACAAAGCCTCCTGATCGAGTATAAAAAAGTCCCCTGATCGAGTATAACAAAGCCCCCTGCTCGAGTATAACAAAGTCCCCTGATCGAGTCCAAAAAAGGCCTTTAATCGAGTATAACAAAGTCCCCTGATCTAGTATAACAAAGGCCCCTGATCGAGTGTAACAAAGGCCTCTCATCGAGTATAACAAAGTCCCCTAAACGAGCATAACAAAGTCCCCAGGTCGAGTATAACAAAGTCCCCTGTTCGAGTCTAACAAAGTCCCCTTATCGAGTATAACAAATTCACATTATCGAGTAACAAAGTCCCCTTATCGAGTACAACAAAGTCCCCTAATCGAGAATAACAAAGGCCCTGGTCGGGTATAACAAAGTCCCTCATCGAGTGTAACAAAGTCCCCTAATCGAGTATAAAAATGTCCCCTGGTCCAGTGTAACAAAGTCCCCTGATCGAGCATAAAAAAGTCCCCTGGCCCAGTATAACAAAGTCCCAAGATCAAGCATACCAAAGTCCCCTGATCGATTATAACAAAGTCCCCGGTCCAGTATAGCAAAGGGCCCTGAGCGAGTAAGACAAACTCCCCTAATCGAGTATAACAGAGCCCCCTGCTCGAGTATAACAAAGTCCCCTGGTCGAGTATAGCAAACTCCCCTAATCGAGTATAACAAAGCCTCCTGATCGAGTATAACAAAGTCCCCTGATCGAGTATAACAAAGCTCCCTGCTCGAGAATAACAAAGTCCCCTGATCGAGTCTAAAAAAGGCCTCTATTCGAGTATAAGAAAGTCCCCTTATCGAGTACAACAAATTCCCCTGATCGAGTATAACAAAATCCCCTTATCGAGTATAACAAAGTCCCTGATCGAGTATAACAAAGTCCCTAGATCGAGCATACCAAAGTCCCCTAATCGATTATAACAAAGTCCCCCGGTCGAGCATACCAAAGTCCCCTGATGGAAAATAACAAAGCCCCCTGGATGAGTATAACAAAGTTCCCTGATCGAGTATAACAACGTTCCCTGATCGAGAATAAAAATGTCCCCTGGTCCAGTATAACAAAGTCCCTAGATCGAGCATACCAAAGTCCCCTGATCGATTATAACAAAGTCCCCCGGTCGAGTATAGCAAAGGGCCCTGATCGTGTAAGACAAAATCCCCTGATTGAGTATAAGAAAGTCCCCTGATCGAGTATAACAAAGCCCCCTGGATGAGTATAACAAAGTTCCGTGATCGAGTATAACACAGTCCCCTGATCGAGTATAGCAAAGTCCCCTGATCGAGTAAAACAAAGTCCCCTAATCGAGTATAAAATGTCCCCTGTTCCAGTGTAACAAAGTCCCCTGATCGAGTATAAAAAAGTCCCCTGGTCGACTATAGCAAGTCCTCTGGTCGAGTATAACAAAGCCTCCTCATCGAATATAACAAAGGCCCCTAATCGAGTATAACAAAGTCCCCTGATCGAGTATAAAAATGTTCCCTGGTCCAGTGTAACAAAGTCCTCTGGTCGAGTATAAAAAAGTCCCCTGATCGAGTATAACAAAGCCTCCTGATCGAGTATAAAAAAGTCCCCTGATCGAGTATAACAAAGCCCCCTGCTCGAGTATAACAAAGTCCCCTGATCGAGTCCAAAAAAGGCCTCTCATCGAGTATAACAAAGTCCCCTAAACGAGCATAACAAAGTCCCCAGGTCGAGTATAACAAAGTCCCCTGTTCGAGTCTAACAAAGTCCCCTTATCGAGTATAACAAATTCACATTATCGAGTAACAAAGTCCCCTTATCGAGTACAACAAAGTCCCCTAATCGAGAATAACAAAGGCCCTGGTCGGGTATAACAAAGTCCCTCATCGAGTGTAACAAAGTCCCCTAATCGAGTATAAAAAATGTAACAAAGTCCCTGGTCGAGTATAGCAAAGTCCCCATCGAGTATAACAAAGCCTCCTCATCGAGTATAAAAGTCCCCTGATCGAGTATAACAAAGTCCCTGGATGAGTATAACAAAGTTCCCTGATCGAGTATAAATATATCCTGATTGAGTATAACAAAGTCCTCTGGTCGAGTATAAAAGTCCCCTGGATCGAGTATAACAAAGTCCTGGTCGAGTATAACAAAGTCCCTCATCGGTATATAACAAAGGCCCCTCATCGAGAATAACATAGTCCATTGGTCAAGTATAAAAGAGATCCCTGGTCGAAAGTATAACAAAGTCCCCTGGTCGAGTATAGCAAAGTCCCCTGATCGAGTATAACAAAGTCCCCTAATCGAGTCCAAAAAGGCCTCTAATCGAGTATAACAAAGTCCCCTCATCTAGTATAACAAAGGCCCCTTATCGAGTATAACAAAGGCCCCACATCGAGTATAAGAAAGTCCCCTGATCGAGTATAACAAAGCCGCTTAATCGAGTATTACAAAGTCCCCTGGAAGAGTTTAACAAAGTCCCCTATTCGAGTCTAACAAAGTCCCCTTATCGAGAATAACAAATTCCCCTTATCGAGTTTAACAAAGTCCCCATATCGAGTATAACAAAGTCCGGTGATCGAGTATAAGAAAGGCCCCTGGTCGAGTATAACAAAGTCCCCTGATCAAGTATAACAAAGGTCCCCTGATCGAGTATAACAAAGTCCCCTGATCGAGTATAAAAAAGTCCCTGATCGAGTATACCAAAGTCCCCTAATCGATTATAACAAAGTCCCCTGGTCGAGTATAACTTAGTCCTCTGTTTGAGTCTAACAAAATCCGGTGATTGACTATAACAAAGGCCCCTGGTCGAGTATAACAAAGTCCTTTGATCGAGTATAACAAAGCCCCCTGGACGAGTATAACAAAGTCCCCTGATCGAGTATAACAAAGTCCCTGATCGAGTATACCAAAGTCCCCTGATCGATTATAACAAAGTCCCCTGGTCGAGTATAACAAAGTCCATTGGTCAAGTATAAAAAAGTCCCCTGGTCGAGTATAACAAAGTCCCCAAATCGAGTATAACAAAGGCCCCTCATCGAGTATAACAAAGTCCATAGGTCAAGTATAAAAAAGTCCCCTTGTCGAGTATAACAAAGTCCTTGATCGAGTATAACAAAGTCCCCTGATCGAGTATAACAAAGCCCCCTGGGCGAGTATAACAAAGTTTCCTGATCGAGTATAACAAAGTCCCTGATCGAGTATAACAAAGTCCCCTGGTCCAATATAACAAAGACCCTGATCGAGTATAACATATCCCCTCATCGAGTATAACAACGTCTCCTGGCGCAGTATAACAAAGTCCCCAGATCGAGCATAACAAAGTCCCCTGATCGATTATAACAAAGTCCCCTGGTCGAGTATAACAAAGGGCCCTCATCGAGTAAGACAAAGTCCATTGATCGAGTATAACAAAGTCCCCTGATCCTCGTATAACAAAGCCCACTGGACGAGTATAACAAAGACCCCTGAACCGAGTATAAGAAAGTCCCCTGATCTAGTATAACAAAGGCCCCTGATCGCGTATAACAAAGGTCCCCTAATCGAGTATAACAAAGTCCCCTGATCGATTATAACAAAGTCCCCTGGTCGAGTATAACTTAGTCCTCTGTTTGATTCTAACAAAATCCGGTGATCGACTATAACAAAGGCCCCTGGACGAGTATAACAAAGTCCCCTGTTCGAGTCTAACAAAGTCCCCTTATCGAGTATAACAAATTCCCCTTATCGAGTATTACAAAGACTCCTTATCGAGTATAACAAAGTCCGGTGATCGAGTATAACAAAGGCCCCTGGTCGAGTATAACAAAGTCCCCTGATCGAGTATAACAAAGGTCCCTTGATCGAGCATAACAAAGTCCCCTGATCGATTATAACAAAGTCCTCTGGTCGAGTATAACAAAGGGCCCTCATCGAGTAAGACAAAGTCCCCTGATCGTGTATAACAAAGTCCCCTGATCCTAGTATAACAAAGCCCAATGGACGAGTATAACAAAGACCCCTGAACCGAGCATAACAAAGTCCCCTAATCGAGTATAACATATCCCCTGATCGAGTATAACAAAGTCCCTGGTGGAGTAAAACAAAGTCCCCTGGTCGAGTATAACAAAGTTTTCTAATCGAGTATAACAAAGGCCCCTGGTCGAGTATAACGAAGTCCTCTGATCGAGTATTACAAAGTCCCCTGATCAAGATTAACAAAGTCCCCTAATCAAGTATAACAAAGTCCCCTGATCGAGTATAACATATCCCCTGATCGAGTATACCAAAGTCGTCTGCTCGAGTATAAGAAAGTCCCCTGATCGAGTATAACAAAGTCCCCTGGTCGAGTATAACAAAAGCCCCTCATCGAGTATAGCAAAGTCCATTGGTCAAATATAGGAAAGTCCACTGATCGAGTATAACAAAGTCCCTGATCGAGTATAAAAAAGTCCCCTGATCGCATATAACAAAGTACCCTGTTCGAGTATAACAAAGTCCCCTGATCGAGTATAACAAAGGCCCCTCATTGAGTATAACAAAATCCATTGGTCAAGTATAAAAAAGTCCCCTGGTCGAGTATAACAAAGTCCTCTGATCGAGAATAACAAAGTCCTCTGGTCGAGTATAAAAAAGTCCCCTGAGGGAGTATAACAAAGTCCCCTGATTGAGTATAACAAAGTCCCCAGATCGAGTATAACACAGGCCCCTCATCGAGTATAACAAAGTCCATTGGTCAAGTATAAAAAAGCCCCCTGGTCGAGTATAACAAAGTCCCCTGATCGAGTAAAACAAATTCCCCTAGTCGAGTTTAGCACAGTCCCCTGATCGAGTATAACAAAGCCTCCTCATCGAGTATAGCAAAGTCCATTGGTCAGGTATAAAAAAGTCCCCTGGTCGAGTATAACAAAGTCCCCTGATCGAGTATAACAAAGTCCCCTGGTCGAGTATAAAAAAGTCCCCTGATGGAGTATAACAAAGTCCCCTGATCGAGTATAACAAAGTCCCCAGATCGAGTATAAGAAACCCACTCATCGAGTATAACAAAGTCCATTGGTCAAGTATAAA
Organism: Homarus americanus; assembly: GCF_018991925.1. Lineage (NCBI taxonomy): Eukaryota > Metazoa > Arthropoda > Malacostraca > Decapoda > Nephropidae > Homarus > Homarus americanus. The sequence goes on along the minus strand of NW_024739259.1, from coordinate 11,295 downwards.
AAAGTCCCCTGGACGAGTATAACAAAGTCCCCACATCAAGTATAACAAAGTCCCATGGTCGAGTATAGCAAAGTCCTCACATCGAGTATAACAAAGTCCCCTGATCGAGTATAACAAAGTCCCCTGGTCCAGTATAACAAAGTCCCCTGATCGAGTATAACATATCCCCTGATCGAGTATAACAAAGTCCCCTGTTCGGGTCTAACAAAGTCCCCTTATCGAGTATAACAAATTCCCCTTATCGAGTATAACAAAGTCCCCTGATCGAGTATAACAATGGTCCCCTGATCGAGTATAACAAAGTCCCCTGATCGAGTATAAAAAAGTCCCCTGGCCCAGTATAACAAAGTCCCCATATCGAGTATAACAAAGTCCCCTGGTCGAGTATAACAAAGTCCCCTCATCGAGTATAACAAAAGCCCTCATCGAGTATAGCAAAGTCCATTGGTCAAATATAGGAAAGTCCACTGAACGAGTATGACAAAGTCCCCTGATTGAGTATAACAAAGTCCCCTGATCAAGTATAACAAAGTCCTCTGGTTGAGTATAACAAAGTCCCTGATCGAGTATAAAAAAGTCCCCTGATCGCATATAACAAAGTCCACTGGTCGAGTATAACAAAGCCCCCTTATCGAGTATAACAAAGGCCCCTCATCGAGTATAACAAAGTCCCTGATTGAGTATAACAAAGTCTCCTGATCGAGTATAAAAAAAGTCCCCTGATCGTGTATAACAAAGTCCCCTGGTCAAGTATAAGAAAGTCCCCTGATCGAGTATAACAAAGGCCCCTCATTGAGTATAACAAAGTCCATTGGTCAAGTATAAAAAACTCTCCTGGTCGAGTATAACAAAGTCCCCATATCGAGTATAACAAAGGCTCCTCATCGAGTATAACAAAGCCCCCTGGACGAATATAACAAAGTCCCCTCATCGAGTATAATAAAGTCCCTGATCGAGTATAACAAAGTCCCCTGGTCCAATATAACAAAGACCCTGATCGAGTATAACATATCCCCTCATCGAGTATAACAACGTCTCCTGGCGCAGTATAACAAAGGCCCCTCATGGATTATAACAAAGTCCATTGATCAAGTATAAATAAGTCCCCTGGTCGAGTATAACAAAGGGCCCTCATTAAGAGTCCTGAGACAAAGTCCCCTAATCCTAGTATAACAAAGCCCACTGGACGAGTATAACAAAGACCCCTGAACCGAGTATAGCAAAGTCCCCTGATCGAGTATAACAAAGCCTCCTCATCGAGTATAACAAAGTCCCCTGATCGAGTATAACACAGCCCCCTGCTCGAGTATAAGAAAGTCCCCTAATCGAGTATAACAAAGTACCCTGATCGAGTATAACAAAGGCCCCTGATCGAGTCTAAAAAAGGCCCCTCATCGAGTATAACAAAGTCCCCTGATCTAGTATAACAAAGGCCCCTAATCGAGTATAACAAAGTCCCTTGTTCGAGTATAACAAAGTCCGGTGATCCTGTATAACAAAGGCCCCTGGTCGAGTATAACAAAGTCCCCTCATCGAGTATAACAGAAGTCCCTTGATCGAGTATAACAAAGTCCCCTGGTCGAGTATAACAAAGTTTTCTAATCACGTATAACAAAGGCCCCTGGGCGATTATAACAAAGTCCCCTGGTCGAGTAAAACAAAGTCCCCTGATCAAGTATAACATATCCCCTGACCGAGTATAAAAAAGTCCTCTTGTCGAGTATAACAAAGTCCCCTGATCGAGTATAACAAAGTCCCCTGGTCGAGTATAACAAAAACCCCTGGTCGAGTATAACAAAGCCCCCTCATCGAGAATAACAAAGGCCCCTCATCGAGTATAACAAAGTCCCTGATTGAGTATAACAAAGTCCCCTGATCGAGTATAACATAGTCCTCTTGTTGAGTATAACAAAGTCCCCTGATCGAGTATAAAAAAGTCCCCTGATCGTGTATAACAAAGTCCCCTGGTCAAGTATAAGAAAGTCCCCTGATCGAGTATAACAAAGGCCCCTCATTGAGTATAACAAAGTCCATTGGTCAAGTATAAAAAAGTCCCCTGGTCGAGTATAACAAAGTCCCCATATCGAGTATAACAAAGGCTCCTCATCGAGTATAACAAAGCCCCCTGGACGAATATAACAAAGTCCCCTCATCGAGTATAATAAAGTCCCTGATCGAGTAAAACAAAGTCCCCTGGTCCAATATAACAAAGACCCTGATCGAGTATAACATATCCCCTCATCGAGTATAACAACGTCTCCTGGCGCAGTATAACAAAGTCCCCAGATCGAGCATAACAAAGTCCGCTGATCGATTATAACAAAGTCACCTGGTCGAGTATAACAAAGGGCCCTCATAGAGTAAGACAAAGTCCTTTGATCGAGTATAACAAAGTCCCCTGATCCTAGTATAACAAAGCCCACTGGACGAGTATAACAAAGACCCCTGAACCGAGTATAACAAAGTCCCCTGAGGGAGTATAACATATCCCCTGATCGAGTATAACAAAGTCCCTGGTGGAGTATAACAAAGTCCCCTGGTCGAGTATAACAAAGTTTTCTAATCGAGTACAACAAAGGCGCCTGGTCGAGTATAACAAAGGCCCCTCATGGAGTATAACAAAGTCCATTGATCAAGTATAAATAAGTCCCCTGGTCGAGTATAACAAAGTCCCCTGATTGAGTTTAACAAAGTCCCCTGGTCGAGTATAGCAAAGTCCCCTAATCGAGTATAACAAAGCCTCCTCATCGAGTATAACAAAGTCCCCTGATCGAGTATAACGAAGCCCCATGCTCGAGTATAACAAGGTCCCCTGATCGAGTATAACAAAGGCCCCTGATCGAGTCTAAAAAAGGCCCCTAATCGAGTATAACAAAGTCCCCTCATCTAGTATAACAAAGGCGCCTCATCGAGTCTAACAAAGTCCCCTTATCGAGTATAACAAATTCCCCTTATCGAGTAGAACAAAGTCTCCTTATCGAGTATAAAAAAGTCCCATGGTCCAGTATAACAAAGTCCGCTGATCGAGTGTAAAAAAGTCCCCTGGCCCAGTATAACAAAGCCCCCTGGACGAGTATAACAAAGTTCCATTATCGAGTATAACAAAATCCGGTGATCGAGTATAACAAAGGCCCCTGGTCGAGTATAACAAAGTCCCCTGATCGAGTATAACAAAGTCCCCTGATCGAGTATAACAAAGCCCCCTGGACGAGTATAACACAGTCCCCTGATCGAGTATAACAAAGTCCCTAATCGAGTATAACAAAGTCCCCTGATCGAGTATAACATATCCCCTCATCGAGTATAACAAAGTCTCCTGGCCCAGTATAACAAAACCCCAGATCGAGCATAACAAAGTCCATTGGTCAAATATACGAAAGTCCACTGATCGAGTATGACAAAGTCCTCTGATTATTACTAAAAAAGTCCCCTTGTCGAGTATAACAAAGTCCCCTGAACGAGTATAACAAAGTCCCCTGGTCGATTATAACATAGTCCCTGACCGAGGATAACAAGGGCCTCTGGTCGAGTATAACAAAGTTCTCTGGTCGAGAATAACAAAGTCCCCTGATACTAGTATAACAAAGTCCCCTGACCGAGTATAAAAAAGTTCCCTGGCCCAGTATAACAAAGTCCCCTGTTCGAGTATAACAAAGTCCCCTTATCGATTAAAACAAAGTCCCCTGGTCGAGTATAGTAAATGGCCCTGATCGAGTAAGACAAAGTCCCCTGATCGAGTATAACAAAGTCCCCTGACCGAGTATAACAAAGCCCCTGGACGAGTATAACAAAGTCCCCTGACAGAGTATAACAAAGTCCTCTGCTCGAGTATAACAAAGTCCTCTGATCGAGTATAACAAAGTCCCCTGGTTGAGTATAACAAAGTCCCCTGATCGAGTATAACAAAAGCCCCTTATCGAGTATATCAAAGTCCATTGGTCAAATATAGGAAAGTTCACTCATCGAGTATAACAAAGTCCCCCGATCGAGTATAACAAAGTCCCCTGGTTAAGTATAACAAAGTCCCCTAATCGAGTATAACAAAGTCCCCTGGTCAACTATAGCAAAGTCCATTGGTCAAATATAGGAAAGTCCACTGATCGAGTATGACAATGTCCCCTGATTAATTATAAAAAAGTTCCCTTGTCGAGTATAACAAAGTCCCCTGATCGAGTATAACAAAGTCCCCTGGTCGAGTATAACAAAGCCCCCTCATCGAGTATAACAAAGGCCCCTAATCGGGTATAACAAAGGCCCCTGATTGAGTATAACAAAGTCCCCTGATCTAGTATAACAAAGTCCTCTGGTTGAGTATAACAAAGTCCCCTCATTTAGTATAACAAAGTTCATTGGTCAAGTATAAAAAAGTCCCCTGTTCGAGTATAACAAAGTCCCCATATCGAGTATAACAAAGGCCCCACATTCAGTATAACAAAGTCCATTGGTCAAGTATAAAAAAGTCCCCTGGTCGAGTATAACAAAGTCCCCTGATCGAGTATAACATAGTCCTCTTGTCGAGTATAAAAAAGACCCCTGATGGAGTATAACAAAGTCCCCTGCTCGAGTATAACAAAGTCCCCAGATCGAGTATAACAAAGGCCCCTCATCGAGTATAACAAAGTCCATTGGTCAAGTATAAAAAGTCCCCTGGTCGAGTATAACAAAGTCTCCTGATCGAGTATAACATAGTCCTCTGGTCGAGTATAAAAAAGTCCCCTGATTGAGTATAACATATCCCTTGATCGAGTATAACAAAGTCCTCTGGTCGAGTATAACAAAGTCCCCTGATCGAGTGTAACAAAGTCCCCTGATCGAGTAAAACAAAGTCCCCTTATCGAGTATAACAAAGTCCCCTGATCTAGTGTAACAAAGGCCTCTGGTCGAGTATAACAAATTCCCCTGATCGAGTATAACAAAAATCCCCTGATCGAGTATAACAACGTCTCGTGGCCCAGTTTAACAAAGTCCCCAGATCGAGCATAACAAAGTCCGCTAATCGATTATAACAAAGTCCCCTGGTCGAGTATAACAAAGGACCCTGATCGAGTAAGACAAAGTCCCCTGAATCGAGTATAACAAAGTCCTCTCGTTGAGTATAAAAAAGTCCCTTGATTGCATATAACAAAGTCCCCTGGTCGTGTATAACAAAGTCCCCTGATCGAGTATAACAAAGTCCCCTGATCCTAGTATAACAAAGCCCACTGGACGAGTATAACAAAGACACCTGAACCGAGTATATCAAAGTCCCCTGATCGAGTATAACATATCCCCTGATCGAGTATAACAAAGTCCCTGGTGGAGTATAACAAAGTCCCCTGGTCGAGTATAACAAAGTTTTCTAATCGAGTATAACAAAGGCCCCTGGTCGAGTATAACAAAGTTTTCTAATCGAGTATATCAAAGGCCCCTGGTCGAGTATAACAAAGTCCTCTGATCAAATATAACAAAGTCCTTTGATCGAGTATAACAAAGTCCCCTAATCAAGTATAACAAAGTCCCCTGGTCGAGTATAACAAAGGGCCCTGATCGAGTAAGAAAAAGTCCCCTGATCGAGTATAACAAAGTCCCCTGATCCTAGTATAACAAAACCCACTGGACGAGTATAACAAAGACACCTGAACCGAGTATAACAAAGTCCCCTGATCGAGTATAACAAAGTCCCTGGTGGAGTATAACAAAGTCCCCTGGTCGAGTATGACAAAGTTTTCTAATCGAGTATAACAAAGGCCCCTGGTCGAGTATAAAAAAGTCCTCTGATCAAGTATAACAAAGTCCCCTAATCAAGAATAACAAAGTCCCCTGGTCGTATATAACAAAGTCACCTGATCGAGTATAACAAAAGGCCCCTCATTGAGAATAACAAAGTCCATTGGTCAAGTATAGAAAGTCCCCTGGACGAGTATAACAAAGTCCCTTGATCAAGTATAACATAGCCCCTGGTCGAGTATAACAAAGTCCTCTGGTCGAGTATAAAAAAGTCCCCTGATCGAGTATAACAAATTTCCCTGATCATAGTATAACAAAGCCCACTGGACGAGAAAAACAAAGACACCTGAACCGAGTATAACAAAGTCCCCTGATCGAGTATAACAAAGTCCCAGGTGGAGTATAACAAAGTCCCCTGGTCGTGTATAACAAAGTTTTCTAATCGAGTATAAGAAAGGCCCCTGGTCGAGGATAACAAAGTCCTCTGATCAAGTATAACAAAGTCCCCTAATCAAGTATAACAAAGTCCCCTGGTCGTATATAACAAAGTCACCTGATTGAGTATAACAAAAGGCCCCTCATTGAGTATAACAAAGTCCATTGGTCAAGTATAAAAAGTCCCCTGGTCGAGTATAAAAAAGTCCCTTGATCAAGTATAACATAGCCCCTGGTCGAGTATAACAAAGTCCTCTGGTCGAGTATAAAAAAGTCCCCTGTTCGAGTATAATAAAGCCCCCTGCTCGAGTATAAGTAGGTCCCCTGATCGAGTATAACAAAGTCACCTGATCGAGTATAACAAAAGCCCTCATCGAGTCCAAAAAAGGTCCCTAATCGAGTATAACAAAGTTCCCTGATCTAGTATAACAAAGGCCTCTGGTCGAGTATAAATAAGTCCCCTGGTCGAGTATAACAAATTCACCTGTTCGAGTCTAACATTAAGTCCCCTTATCGAGTATAACAAATTCCCCTTATCGAGTATAACAAAGTGCCCTGGTCGAGTATAACAAAGGCCCCTAATCGAGTGTACCAAAGTCCCCTAATTGAGTATAACAAAGGCCCTGATCGAGTATAACAAAGTACTCTGGTTGAGTATAACAAAGTCCCCTAATCGAGTATAACATATCCCCTGATCGAGTATAACAAAGTCTTCTGGTCGAGTATAAAAAAGTCCCCTGATTGCGTATAACAAAATCACCTGGTCGTGTATAACAAAGTCCCCTGATCGAGTATAAGAAAGGCCCCTCATTGAGTATAACAAAGTCCATTGGTCAAGTATAAAAAAGTCCCATGGTCGAGTATAACAAAGTCCCCTGATCGTGTATAACAAAGTCCATTGGTCAAGTATAAAAAAGTCCCATGGTCGAGTATAACAAAGTCCCCTGATCGTGTATAACAAAGTCCCCTGGTCAAGTATGGCATATCCCCTGATCGAATATAACAAAGTCCCTGGTGGAGTATAACAAAGTTCCCTGATCGTATATAACAAAGTCTCCTGATCGAGTATAACAAAGTTTTCTAATCGAGTATAACAAAGGCCCCTAGTCGAGTATAACAAAGTCCCCTGATCGAGTATAACATATCCCCTGATCGAGTATAACAAAGTCCTCTGATCGAGTATAACAAAGTCCCCTCATCGAGTATAACAAAGTCCCCTGGTCGATTATAACAATGTCCCCTGATCGAGTATAACAAAGGCCCCTTATCGAGTATATCAAAGTCCATTGGTCAAATATAGGAAAGTTCACTCATCGAGTATAACAAAGTCCCCCGATCGAGTATAACAAAGTCCCCTGGTTGAGTATAACAAAGTCCCCTAATCGAGTATAACAAAGTCCCCTGGTCAACTATAGCAAAGTCCCCTGGACGAGTATAACAAAGCCTCCTCATCGAGTATAAAAGAGGCCCCTAATCAAGTATAACAAAGTCCCCTGGTTGAGTATAACAAAGTCCCCTGATCAAGTATAACATATCCCCTGATTGAGTATAACAAAGTCCTCTGGTCGAGTATAACAAAATCCCCTGATCGAGTATAACAAAGTCCCTTGATCGAGTAAAACAAAGTCCCCTGTTCGAGTCTAACATTAAGTCCCCTTATTGAGTATAAAACATTCCCCTTATCGAGTATAGCAAAGTCCCCTTATCGAGTATAACAAAGTCCCCTGAACGAGTGTAACAAAGGCCTCTGGTCGAGTATAACAAAGTCCCCTGATCGAGTATAACAAAAATTCCCTGATCGAGTATAACAACGTCTCGTAACCCAGTTTAACAAAGTCCCCAGATCGAGCATAACAAAGTCCCCTAATCGATTATAACAAAGTCCCCTGGTCGAGGATAACAAAGGTACCTGATCGAGTAAGACAAAGTCCCCCGAATCGAGTATAACAAAGTCCCCTGAACGAGCATAACATATCCCCTGATCGAGTATAACAGAGTCTCTGGTGGAGTATAACAAAGTCCCCTGGTCGAGTATAACAAAGTTTTCTAATCGAGTATAACAAAGGCTCCTGGTCGAGTATAACAAAGTCCTCTGATCACGTATAGCAAAGTCCTTTGATCGAGTATAAAAAAGTCCCCTAATCAAGTAAAACAAAGTCACCTAATCGTGTATAACAAAGTCCCCTGATCGAGTATAACATAACCCCTGATCGAGTATAACAAAGTTCTCTGGTCGAGTATAACAAAGTCCCCTGATCGAGGATAACAATGTCCCCTGGTCGAGTATAGCAAAGTCCATTGGTCAAATATAGGAAAGTCCACTGATCGAGTATGACAAACTCCCCTTATCAAGTATAAAAAAGTCCCCTGGTCGAGTATAACAATGTCCCCTGATCGAGTATAACAAAGTCCCCTGGTCGAGTATAACAAAGGCCCCTAATCGAGTATAACAAAGTCCCTTGATTTAGTATAACTAAGTCCCCCGATCGAGTATAACAAAGTACTCTGGTTGAGTATAACAATGTCCCCTGATCGAGTATAACATATCCCCTAATCGAGTATAACAAAGTCCTCTGGTCGAGGATAAAAAAGTCCCTTGATCGCGTATAACAAAGTCCCCTGGTCGTGTATAACAAAGTCCCCTGATCGAGTATAACAAAGTCCCCTGATCCTAGTATAACAAAGCCCACTGGACGAGTATAACAAAGACACCTGAACCGAGTATATCAAAGTCCCCTGATCGAATATAACATATCCCCTGATCGAGTATAACAAAGTCCCTTGTGGAGTATAACAAAGTCCCCTGGTCGAGTATAACAAAGTTTTCTAATCGAGTATAACAAAGGGCCCTGGTCGAGTATAACAAAGTTTTCTAATCGAGTATATCAAAGGCCCCTGGTCGAGTATAACAAAGTCCTCTGATCAAATATAACAAAGTCCTTTGATCGAGTATAACGAAGTCCCCTAATCAAGTATAACAAAGTCCCCTGGTCGAGTATAACAAAGGGCCCTGATCGAGTAAGAAAAAGTCCCCTGATCGAGTATAACAAAGTCCCCTGATCCTAGTATAACAAAGCCCACTGGACGAGTATAACAAAGACACCTGAATCGAGTATAACAAAGTCCCCTGATCGAGTATAACAAAGTCCCTGGTGGAGTATAACAAAGTCCCCTGGTCGAGTATAACAAAGTTTTCTAATCGAGTATAACAAAGGCCCCTGGTCGAGTATAACAAAGTCCTCTGATCAATTATTACAAAGTCCCCTAATCAAGTATAACAAAGTCCCCTGGTCGTAAATAACAAAGTCACCTGATCGAGTATAACAAAAGGCCACTCATTGAGTATAACAAAGTCCATTGGTCAAGTATAAAAAGTCCCCTGGACGAGTATAACAAAGTCCCTTGATCAAGTATAACATAGCCCCTGGTCGAGTATAACAAAGTCCTCTGGTCGAGTATAAAAAAGTCCCCTGTTCGAGTATAATAAAGCCCCCTGCTCGAGTATAAGTAGGTCCCCTGATCGAGTATAACAAAGTCCCCTCATCGAGTATAACAAAAGCCCCTCATCGAGTCCAAAAAATGCCCCTAATCGAGTATAACAAAGTTCCCTGATCTAGTATAACAAAGGCCTCTGGTCGAGTATAACAAAGGCCCCTCATCGAGTATAACAAAGTCCCCTGATCGATTATAACAAAGCCGCCTAATCGAGGATAACAAAGTCCCCTGGTCGAGTATAACAAAGTCACCTGTTTGAGTCTAACATTAAGTCCCCTTATCGAGTATAACAAATTCCCCTTATCGAGTATAACAAAGTCCCCTTATCGAGTATAACAAAGTCCCCTGATCGAGTATCACAAAGGCCTCTAGTCGAGTATAACAAAGTCCCCTGATCGAGTATAACAAAAATCCCCTGATCGAGTATAACAACGTCTCTTAGCCCAGTTTAACAAAGTCCCCAGATTGAGCATAACAAAGTCACCTAATCGATTATAACAAAGTCCCTTGGTCGAGTATAACAAAGGGCCCTGATCGAGTAGAACAAAGTCCCCTGATCAAGCATAACAAAGTCCCCTGATCCTAGTATAACAAAGCCCCCTGGACGAGTATAACAAAGTCCCCTTATCGAGTAAAATATATCCCCTGATCGAGTATAACAGACTCCCTGGTGGAGTATAACAAAGTCCCCTGGTCGAGTATAACAAAGTTTTCTAATCGAGTATAACAAAGGCTCCTCGTCGAGCATAACAAAGTCCTCTGATCAAGTATAACAAAGTCCTTTGATCGAGTATAAAAAAGTCCCCTAATCAAGTAAAAAAAAGTCACCTGATTGAGTATAACAAAGTCCTCTGATCGAGTATAACATATCCCCTGATCGAGTATAACAAAGTCCTCTGGTCGATTATAACAAAGTCCCCTGATCGAGTATAACAAAGTCCCCTTGTCGAGTATAGCAAAGTCCCCTGATCGAGTATAACAAAGGCCCCTCATCGAGTATAACATTGGTCATATATAGGAAAGTCCACTGATCGAGTATGACAAAGTCCCCTAATCAAATTCAAAAAAGTCCCCTGGTCGCGTATAACAAAGTCCCCTGATCGAGTATAACAAAGTCCCCTGGACGAGTATAACATATCCCCTGATCGAGTATAACAAAGTCTTCTGGTCGAGTATAAAAAAGTCCCCTGATTGCGTATAACAAAGTCCCCTGGTCGTGTATAACAAAGTCCCCTGATCGAGTATAACAAAGGCCCCTCATTGAGTATAACAAAGTCCATTGGCCAAGTATAAAAACGCCCCTGGTCGAGTATAACAAAGTCCCCTAATCGTGTATAACAAAGTCCCCTGGTCAAGTATAGCATATCCCCTGATCGAATATAACAAATTCTCCTGGTCGAGTATAACAAAGTTTTCTAATCGAGTATAACAAAGGCCCCTCGTCGAGTATATCAAAGTCCTCTGTTTGAATATAACAAAGTCCCCTGATCGAGTATAACATATCTCCTGATCGAGTATAATAAAGTCCTCTGGTCGAGTATAACAAAGTCCCCTCATCGAGTATATAACAAAGTACCCTTGTCGAGTATAAGAATGTCCCCTGATCGACTATAACAAAGGCCCCTCATCGAGTATAGCAAAGTCCATTGGTAAAATATA
>NW_024739258.1:0-11705 GCF_018991925.1 Homarus americanus | reverse complement strand
TGGTCGTTGAGTTACTAATGATATGGTCGTGGTTATTATAATCATAGTCGCGGTTATTTATAATCATGGGCGGTTGTTTATAATCATAGTGGTAGTTGTTATAATCATGGTGCGTGGATTTGTTATAATCATAATTAAGTAGTTGTTATAATCATGGTCGTGGTTGTTATAATCATAGTCGTGGTTGTTATAATCATGGTTGGGTGATATAATCATAGTGTTGGTTGTTACAATTATGGTCGTGGTTGTTGTAATCATGGTCGTGGTTGTTATAATCATGGTCATGGTTGTTATAATCATTGTCGTGGTTGTTATAATCATGGTCGTTGTTGTTATAATCATATGTCGTAGTTATTATAATCATGGTAGTTGTTGTTATAATCATGGTCCTGGTTGTTATAATCATGGTCGTATTTGTTGTAATTATGGTCCCGGTAATTAAAATCATGGTCGTGGTTGTTATAATCATTGTCGTGGTTATGATCATGGTCGTGGTTGTTATGATCATGGTCGTGGTTGTTATAATCATGGTCGTGGTTGTTATAATCATGGTCGTGGTTGTTATAATCATGGTCGTGGTTGTTATAATTATGGTCCTGGTTATTATAATCATGGTCGTGGTTGCTATGATCATGGTCGTGGTTGTTATAATCATGATCGTGATTATGATCATGGTCGTGGTTGGTATAATCATGGTCGTGGGTGATATAATCATAATCGTGCTTGTTATAATCATGGTCGTGCTTGTTATAATCATGGTCGTGCTTGTTATAATCATGGTCGTAGTTGTTATAATCATGGGCGTGGTTGTTATAATTATGATCGTGGTTGTTATAATCATGGTCGTGGTTGTTATAATCATAGTCGTAGATTTTATAATCATGGTCCTGGTTATTATAATCACGGTCGTGGTTGTTATAATCATGGGCGTGGTTGTTATAATCATGGTCGTGGTTGTTATAATCATGGTCGTGGTTGTTATAATTATGGTCGTGGTTGTTATAATCATGGTTGTGATTGTTATAATCATGGTCGTGGTTGTTATAATCATGGTCAAGATTGTTATAATCATAGTCGTAGATTTTATAATCATGGTCCTGGTTATTATAATCACGGTCGTGGTTGCTATGATCATGGTCGTGGTTGATATAATCATGGTCGTGGTTATGATCATGGTCGTAGTTGTTATAATCATGGTCGTGGTTCTTATAATCATAGTCGTGGTTGTTATAATCCTGGTCGTGGGTGATATAATCATAGTCGAGCTCGTTATAATCATGGTCGTGCGTGTTATAATCATGGTCGTGCTTGTTATAATCATGATCGTGCTTGTTATAATCATGGTCGTGGTTGTTATAATCATAGTCGTGGTTGTTATAATCATGGTCGTGCTTATTATAATCATGGTCGTGCTTGTTATAATCATGGTCGTGCTTGTTATAATCATGGTCGTGCTTGTTATAATCATGGGCGTGGTTGTTATAATCATGGTCGTGGTTGTTACAATCATAGTCGTGGTTATTATAATCATGGTCGTGGTTGCTATAATCATGATCGTGGTTGTTATGATCATAGTCGTGGTTGTTATAATCATGGGTGTGGTTGTTATAATCATGGTCGTGGTTGTTATAATCATGGTTGTTATAATCATAGTCGTGGTTGTTATAATCATGGTCGTGGTTGTTATAATCATAGTCGTAGATTTTATAATCATGGTCCTGGTTATTATAATCACGGTCGTGGTTGCTATGATCATGGTCGTGGTTGTTATAATCATGGTCGTGGTTATGATCATGGTCGTGGTTGTTATAATCATGGTCGTGGTTCTTATAATCATAGTCGTGGTTGTTATACTCTTGGGCGTGGGTTATATATTCATAGTCGAGCTTGTTATAATCATGGTCGTGCGTGTTATAATCATGGTCGTGCTTGTTATAATCATGATCGTGCTTGTTATAATCATAATTTGAATTTGTTATAATCATAGTCGAGCTCGTTATAATCGTAATGCGTGCGATGTTATAATCGCCAGGTCGTGCTTATTCTCAATCATGATCGTTCTTGTTATAATCATGGTCGTGGTTGTTATAATCATAGTCGTGGTTGTTATAATCATGGTCGTGCTTGTTATAATCATGGTCGTGCTTGTTATAATCATGGTCGTGCTTGTTATAATCATGGTCGTGCTTGTTATAATCATGGTCGTGGTTGTTATAATCATGGTCGTGGTTGTTACAATCATAGTCGTGGTTATTATAATCATGGTCGTGGTTGCTATAATCATGATCGTGGTTGTTATGATCATAGTCGTGGTTGTTATAATCATGGGTGTGGTTGTTATAATCATGGTCGTGGTTGTTATAATCATGGTCGTGGTTGTTATAATTATAGTCGTGGTTGTTATAATCATGGTTGTGATTGTTATAATCATGGTCGTGGTTGTTATAATCATGGTCGTGGTTGTTATAATCATAGTCGTAGATTTTATAATCATGGTCCTGGTTATTATAATCACGGTCGTGGTTGCTATGATCATGGTCGTGGTTGTTATAATCATGGTCGTGGTTATGATCATGGTCGTGGTTGTTATAATCATGGTCGTGGTTCTTATAATCATAGTCGTGGTTGTTATACTCTTGGTCGTGGGTTATATATTCATAGTCGAGCTTGTTATAATCATGGTCGTGCGTGTTATAATCATGGTCGTGCTTGTTATAATCATGGTCGTGCTTGTTATAATCATTGTCGTGGTTGTTATAATCATAGTCGTGGTTGTTATAATCATGGTCGTGGTTGTTATAATCATGGTCGTGGTTGTTATAATCATAGTCGTCGTTGTTATAATCATAGTCGTGGTTATTATAATCATGGTCGTAGTAATGATTATGGTCGTGGTTGCTATAATCATGGTCGTGGTTGTTATGATCATAGTAAGTGGTTTGTTATATTCATGGACGTAGTTGCTATAATCATGTTCGTGGTTATTTATAATCATGGTCGTGGTTGCTATAATTATGGTGTTAGTTTATTTATAATCATGGTCGTGATTATTTATAATCATGGTCGTAGTTTATTTATATTCATGGTCGTGGTTGTTATAATCATGGTCGTAGTTTTTATAATCTCTGGTCTGGATTTATTATAATCGTAATTAAGTGGTTGCTATAATCCAGGGTCGTGGTTATTACTATAATCATGGTCGTGGTCATGATCATAGTCGAGGTTGTTTTAATCATAGTCGTGGTTGTTATACTCATGGTCATGGGTGATATAATCATAGTCGTGCTTGTTATAATCATGGTCGTGTGTGTTATAACATTGGTCGTGGTTGTTATACTCATGGTCGTGGGCGATATAATCATAGTCGAGCTTGTTATAATCATGATCGTGGTTGTTATAATCATGGTCATGGTTGTTATAATCATGGTCGTAGTTTTTATAATCATGGTCCTGGTTATTATAATCATGGTCGTGGTTGTTATAATCATGGTCGTAGTTTTTATAATCATGGTCCTGGTTATTATAATCATGGTCGTGGTTGCTATGATCAAGGTCGTGGTTGTTATAATCATGGCTGTGATTGTTATAATCATGGTCGTGGTTGTTATAATCATAGTCGTGGTTGTTATACTCATGGTCATGGGTGATATAATCATAGTCGTACTTGTTATAATCATTGTCGTGCTTGTTATAATCATGGTCGTGGTTGTTATAATCATGGTCGTAGTAATGATCATGGTCGTGGTTGCTATAATCATGGTCGTGGTTGTTATGATCATAGTCGTGGTTGTTATATTCATGGACGTGGTTGCTATAATCATGGTCGTGGTTGTTATAATCATGGTCGTGGTTGCTATAATTATGGTCGTGGTTGTTATAATCATGGTCGTGATTGTTATAATCATGGTCGTGGTTGTTATATTCATGGTCGTGGTTGTTATAATCATGGTCGTAGTTTTTATAATCATGGTCCTGGTTATTATAATCATGGTCGTGGTTGCTATGATCAGGGTCGTGGTTGTTATAATCATGGTCGTGGTCATGATCATAGTCGAGGTTGTTTTAATCATAGTCGTGGTTGTTATACTCATGGTCATGGGTGATATAATCATAGTCGTGCTTGTTATAATCATGGTCGTGTGTGTTATAACATTGGTCGTGGTTGTTATAATCATGGTCGTGGTAATGATCATGGTCGTGGTTGTTATAATCATGGTCCTGGGTGATATAATCATAGTCGTGCTTGTTATAATCATGGTCGTGCTTGTTATAATCATGGTCGTGGTTGTTATAATCATGGTCTTGGTAATGATCATGGTCGTGGTTGTTATAATCATGGTCGTGGTTGTTATAATCATGGTCTTGGTTGTTATAATCATGGTCGTGGTTGTTATAATTATGGTCGTGGTAGTTATAATAATGGTCGTGGTTGTTATAATCATAGTCGTGGTTGTTATAATCATGGTCGTGGTTATTATAATTATGGTCGTGGTTGTTATAATCATGGTCGTGGTTGTTATAATCATGGTCGTAGGTATTATAATCATGGTAGTGGTTGTTATAATCATGGTCCTGGTTGATATAATCATGGTCGTAGTTGTTATAATTATGGTCCTGGTTATTGTAATCATGGTCATGGTTGCTATAATCATGGTCGTGGTTGTTATAATCATGGTCGTGGTTGTTATAATCATGGTCGTGGTTATGATCATGGTCGTGGTTGCTATGATCATGGTCGAGGTTGTTATAATCATAGTCGTGGTAATGATCATGGTCGTGGTTGTTATAATCATGGTCCTGGTTGTTATAATCTTTTTCGTGGTTGTTATAATCATAGTCGTGGTTGTTATAATCATGGTTGGGTGATATAATCATAGTCTTGGTTGTTATAATTATGGTCGTGGTTGTTGTAATCATGGTCGTTCTTGTTATAATCATATGTCGCAGTTATTATAATCATGGTAGTGGTTGTTATAATCATGGTCCTGGATATTATAATCATGGTCGTAGTTGTTATAATTATGGTCCCGGTAATTATAATCATGGTCATGGTTGCTATGATCATGGTCGTGGTTGTTATAATCATGGTCGTGGTTATGATCATGGTCGTGGTTGTTATAATCATGGTCGTGGTTGTTATAATCATAGTCGTGGTTGTTATACTCATGGTCGTGGGTGATATAATCATAGTCGAGCTTGTTATAATCATGGTCGTGCTATTTATAATCATGGTCGAGCTTGTTATAATCATGGTCGTGCTTGTTATAATCATGGTCGTGATTGTTATAATCATGGTCGTGGTTATGATCATAGTCGTAGTTGTTATAATCATGGTCGTGGTTGTTATAATCATGGTCTTGGTTGTTATAATCATGGTAGTGGTTGTTATAATCTTGGTCATGAATGTTATAATCATGTTCGTGGTTAATATAATCATGGTCGAGAGTGATATAATCATTGTCGTGATTGTTATAATCATGGTCATGCATGTTATAATCATAGTCGTGGTTGTAATAATCATAGTCGTGGTTGTTATACTCATGGTCGTGGGAGATATAATGATAGTCGTGCTTGTTACAATCATGGTTGTGCTTGTTATAATCATGGTCGTGCTTGTTATAATCATGGTCGTGGTTGTTATAATCATGGTCGTGGTTGTGATAATCATGGTCGTGGTTGTTATAATCATGGTCGTGGTTGTTATAATTATGGTCCTGGTTATTATAATCATGGTCGTGGTTGCTATGATCATGGTCGTGGTTGTTATAATCATGATCGTGATTATGATCATGGTCGTGGTTGTTATAATCATGGTCGTGGGTGATATAATCATAATCGTGCTTGTTATAATCATGGTCGTGCTTGTTATAATCATGGTCGTGCTTGTTATAATCATGGTCGTGGTTGTTATAATCATGGGCGTGGTTGTTATAATTATGATCGTGGTTGTTATAATCATGGTCGTGGTTGTTATAATCATAGTCGTAGATTTTATAATCATGGTCCTGGTTATTATAATCACGGTCGTGGTTGTTATAATCATGGGCGTGGTTGTTATAATCATGGTCGCGGTTGTTATAATCATGGTCGTGGTTGTTATAATTATGGTCGTGGTTGTTATAATCATGGTTGTGATTGTTATAATCATGGTCGTGGTTGTTATAATCATGGTCAAGGTTGTTATAATCATAGTCGTAGATTTTATAATCATGGTCCTGGTTATTATAATCACGGTCGTGGTTGCTATGATCATGGTCGTGGTTGATATAATCATGGTCGTGGTTATGATCATGGTCGTAGTTGTTATAATCATGGTCGTGGTTCTTATAATCATAGTCGTGGTTGTTATAATCCTGGTCGTGGGTGATATAATCATAGTCGAGCTCGTTATAATCATGGTCGTGCGTGTTATAATCATGGTCGTGCTTGTTATAATCATGATCGTGCTTGTTATAATCATGGTCGTGGTTGTTATAATCATAGTCGTGGTTGTTATAATCATGGTCGTGCTTATTATAATCATGGTCGTGCTTGTTATAATCATGGTCGTGCTTGTTATAATCATGGTCGTGCTTGTTATAATCATGGGCGTGGTTGTTATAATCATGGTCGTGGTTGTTACAATCATAGTCGTGGTTATTATAATCATGGTCGTGGTTGCTATAATCATGATCGTGGTTGTTATGATCATAGTCGTGGTTGTTATAATCATGGGTGTGGTTGTTATAATCTTGGTCGTGGTTGTTATAATCATGGTCGTGGTTGTTATAATTATAGTCGTGGTTGTTATAATCATAGTCGTCGTTGTTATAATCATAGTCGTGGTTATTATAATCATGGTCGTGGTTGTTATAATCATGGTCGTGGTTCTAATAATCATAGTCGTGGTTGTTATACTCATGGTCGTGGGTGATATAATCATAGTCGAGCTTGTTATAATCATGATCGTGGTTGTTATAATCATGGTCATGGTTGTTATAATCATGGTCGTAGTTTTTATAATCATGGTCCTGGTTATTATAATCATGGTCGTGGTTGTTATAATCATGGTCGTAGTTTTTATAATCATGGTCCTGGTTATTATAATCATGGTCGTGGTTGCTATGATCAAGGTCGTGGTTGTTATAATCATGGCTGTGATTGTTATAATCATGGTCGTGGTTGTTATAATCATAGTCGTGGTTGTTATACTCATGGTCATGGGTGATATAATCATAGTCGTACTTGTTATAATCATTGTCGTGCTTGTTATAATCATGGTCGTGGTTGTTATAATCATGGTCGTAGTAATGATCATGGTCGTCGTTGCTATAATCATGGTCGTGGTTGTTATGATCATAGTCGTGGTTGTTATATTCATGGACGTGGTTGCTATAATCATGGTCGTGGTTGTTATAATCATGGTCGTGGTTGCTATAATTATGGTCGTGGTTGTTATAATCATGGTCGTGATTGTTATAATCATGGTCGTGGTTGTTATATTCATGGTCGTGGTTGTTATAATCATGGTCGTAGTTTTTATAATCATGGTCCTGGTTATTATAATCATGGTCGTGGTTGCTATGATCAGGGTCGTGGTTGTTATAATCATGGTCGTGGTCATGATCATAGTCGAGGTTGTTTTAATCATAGTCGTGGTTGTTATACTCATGGTCATGGGTGATATAATCATAGTCGTGCTTGTTATAATCATGGTCGTGTGTGTTATAACATTGGTCGTGGTTGTTATAATCATGGTCGTGGTAATGATCATGGTCGTGGTTGTTATAATCATGGTCCTGGGTGATATAATCATAGTCGTGCTTGTTATAATCATGGTCGTGCTTGTTATAATCATGGTCGTGGTTGTTATAATCATGGTCTTGGTAATGATCATGGTCGTGGTTGTTATAATCATGGTCGTGGTTGTTATAATCATGGTCTTGGTTGTTATAATCATGGTCGTGGTTGTTATAATTATGGTCGTGGTAGTTATAATAATGGTCGTGGTTGTTATAATCATAGTCGTGGTTGTTATAATCATGGTCGTGGTTATTATAATTATGGTCGTGGTTGTTATAATCATGGTCGTGGTTGTTATAATCATGGTCGTAGGTATTATAATCATGGTAGTGGTTGTTATAATCATGGTCCTGGTTGATATAATCATGGTCGTAGTTGTTATAATTATGGTCCTGGTTATTGTAATCATGGTCATGGTTGCTATAATCATGGTCGTGGTTGTTATAATCATGGTCGTGGTTGTTATAATCATGGTCGTGGTTATGATCATGGTCGTGGTTGCTATGATCATGGTCGAGGTTGTTATAATCATAGTCGTGGTAATGATCATGGTCGTGGTTGTTATAATCATGGTCCTGGTTGTTATAATCTTTTTCGTGGTTGTTATAATCATAGTCGTGGTTGTTATAATCATGGTTGGGTGATATAATCATAGTCTTGGTTGTTATAATTATGGTCGTGGTTGTTGTAATCATGGTCGTGGTTGTTATAATCATGGTCATGGTTGTTATAATCATTGTCGTGGTTGTTATAATCATGGTCGTTCTTGTTATAATCATATGTCGCAGTTATTATAATCATGGTAGTGGTTGTTATAATCATGGTCCTGGATATTATAATCATGGTCGTAGTTGTTATAATTATGGTCCCGGTAATTATAATCATGGTCATGGTTGCTATGATCATGGTCGTGGTTGTTATAATCATGGTCGTGGTTATGATCATGGTTGTGGTTGTTATAATCATGGTCGTGGTTGTTATAATCATAGTCGTGGTTGTTATACTCATGGTCGTGGGTGATATAATCATAGTCGAGCTTGTTATAATCATGGTCGTGCTATTTATAATCATGGTCGAGCTTGTTATAATCATGGTCGTGCTGGTTATAATCATGGTCGTGATTGTTATAATCATGGTCGTGGTTGATCATGATCATAGTCGTAGTTGTTATAATCATGGTCGTGGTTGTTAGTAATCATGGTCTTGGTTGTTATAATCATGGTAGTGGTTGTTATAATCTTGGTCTTGAATGTTATAATCATGTCGTGTTATACTCATAGTCGTGGGTGATATAATCATAGCCGTGGTTGTTATAATTATGGTCGTGATTGTTATAATCATGGTCGTGCTTGTTATAATCATGGACGTGGTTGTTATAATCATGGTCGTGGTTATGATCAAAGTCGTGGTTGTTATAATCATGGTCGTGGTTGTTATAATCATGGTCTTGGTTTTTATAATCAAGTTCGTGGTTGCTATAATCATCGTCGTGGGTGATATAATCATAGTCGTGGTTGTTATGATCATGGTCGTGCTTGTTATAATCATGGTCGTGGTTGTTATAATCATGGTCCTGGGTGTTATAATCATGGTCGTGGTTGTTATAATCATGGTCGTGGTTGTTATAAGCATGGTCTTGGTTGTTATAATCATGGTCGTGGTTGTTATAATCTTGGTCGTGGTTGTTACACTCATGTTCGTGGTTGTTATAATCATACTCGTGGTTGTTATAATTATGGTCGTGGTTGTTATAATCATGGTCGTGGTTGTTATAATCATGATCGTGGTTTTTATAATCATGGTCGTGGTTGTTATAATCATGGTCGTGGTTGTTATAATCATGGTCGTGGTTGTTATAATCATGATTGTGGTTGTTATAATCATGGTCGTGGTTGTTATAGTCATGGTCGTGGTTGTTATAATTATGATCGTGGTTGTTATAATCTTAGTCATAGTTGTTATAATCATAGTCGTGGTTACTATAATCATGGTAGTGGTTGTTATAATCATGGTCGTGGTTGTTATAATCATGGTCGTGGTTGTTATAATCATGGTCGTGGTTGTTATAATCATGGTCGTAGTTATTATAATCATGGTAGTGGCTGTTATAATCATGGTCCTCGTTGTAATAATCATGGTCGTAGTTGTTATAATTATGGTCCTGGTTATTATAATCATGGTTGTGGTTGTTATAATCATGGTCATGGTTGCTATGATCATCGTCATGGTTGTTATAATCAGGGTCGTGGTTATGATCCTGGTCGGTGTTGTTATAATCCTAGTCGTGGTTGTTATACTCATGGTCGTGGGTGATATAATCATAGTCGTGCTTGTTATAATCATGGTCGTGGTAATGATCATAGTCGTCGTGGTTATAATCATGGTCGTGGTTGTTATAATCATGATCGTGGTTGTTATAATCATGGTCGTGATTATGATCATAGACGTGGTTTTTATAATCATGGTCGTGGTTGCTATAAGCATGGTCTTGGTTGTTATAATCATGGTCGTGGTTGTTATAATCTTGGTTGTGGTTGTTACACTCTTGTTCGTGGTTGTTATAATCATGCTCGTGTGTGATATAATCATAGTCGTGGTTGTTATAATTATGGACGTGGTTGTTATAATCGTGGTCGTGGTTGTAATAATCATGATCGTGGTTGTTATGATCATAGTCGTGCTTGTTATAATCATGGTCGTGGTTGTTATAATCATGGTCCTGTTTGTTGTAATCATGGTCGCGCTTGTTATAATCATAGTCGTGGTTGTTATAATCATGGTTGGGTGATATAATCATAGTCGTGGCTGTTATAATCATAGTCGTGGTTGTTATAATCATGGTCCTGGTTGTTATAATCATGGTCTTCCTTCTTATATCATAGTCATGGTTGTTATAAAGTGGTTGGGTGATATAATCATAGTCGTGGTTGTTATAATTATGGTCGTGGTTGTTATAATCATGGTCCTGGTTGTTATAATCATGGGCGTGGTTGTCATAATCATGGTCGTTGTTGTTATAATCATTTTCGTGATTGGTATATTCATGGTCGTGGTTGCTATAATCATGGTCGCAGTTGTTATGATCATAGACGTGGTTGTTATTATCATGGGCGTGGTTGTTATAATCATGGTCGTGCTTGTTATAATCATGGTCGTGGTTGTTATAATCATGGTCGTGGTTGTTATAATCATGGTCGTGGCTGTTATAGTCATGGTCGTGGTTGTTATAATCATGGTCGTGGGTCGTGGTTATGATCATGGTCGGTGGTTGTTATAATCATGGATGGTCGTGGTTGTTATAATCATAGTCGTGGTTGTTATACTCATGGTCGTGGGTGATATAATCATGGTCGTGCTTGTTATAATCATGGTCTTGGTTGTTATAATCATGGTCGTGGTAATGATCATAGTCGTCGTTGTTATAATCTTAGTCGTGGTTGTTACACTCATGTTCGTGGATGTTATAATCATGGTTGTGATTATGATCATAGTCGTGGTTGTTATAATCATGGTCGTGGTTGTTATAAGCATGGTCTTGGTTGTTATAATCATGGTCGTGGTTGTTATAATCTTAGTCGTGGTTGTTACACTCATGTTCGTGGATGTTATAATCATGCTCGTGGGTGATATAATCATAGTCGTGGTTGTTATAATTATAGTCGTGGTTGTTATAATCATGGTCGTGGTTGTTATAATCATGATCGTGGTTTTTATAATCATGGTCGTGGTTGCTTTAATCATGGTCGTGGTTGTTATAATCGTGGTCGTGGTTGTTTTATTCATGGTCGTAGTTATTATAATCATGGTAGTGGTTGTTATAATCATGGTCCTCGTTGTTATAATCATAGTCGTGGTTGTTATAATTGTGGTCGTGGTTGTTATAATCATGGTTGTGGTTGTTATGAACAATACCGTAACTTCTA